>NC_090282.1:10567753-10873653 GCF_037392515.1 Haliotis asinina
CAATGTTGTACACATTATGACTGTCTGTCTACCTGGACGATGTTGTACATACACATTATGACTGTCTGTCTACCTGGACAATGTTGTACACATTATGACTGTCTGTCTACCTGGACGATGTTGTACATACACATTATGACTGTCTGTCTACCTGGACGATGTTGTACACATTATGACTGTCTGTCTACCTGGACGATGTTGTACATACACATTATGACTGTCTGCCTACCTGGACAATGTTGTACACATTATGACTGTCTGTCTACCTGGACGATGGTATACCCATACACATTATGACTGTCTGTCTACCTGGACGATGTTCTACACATTATGACTGCCTGCCTACATGGACTATGTTGTACACATTATGACTCTCTGTCTACCTGGACGATGTTGTACATACACATTATGACTGTCTGTCTACCTGGACAATGTTGTACACATTATGACTGTCTGTCTACCTGGACGATGTTGTACATACACATTATGACTCTCTGTCTACCTGGACAATGTTGTACACATTATGACTGTCTGTCTACCTGGACGATGTTGTACATACACATTATGACTGTCTGTCTACCTGGACGATGTTGTACACATTATGACTGTCTGTCTACCTGGACGATGTTGTACATACACATTATGACTGTCTGTCTACCTGGACTATGTACATACACATTATGACTGTCTGTCTACCTTGACGATGGTATACCCATACACATTATGACTGTCTGTCTACCTGGACGATGTTCTACACATTATGACTGCCTGCCTACATGGACGATGTTGTACACATTATGACTCTCTGTCTACCTTGATGATGTTGTACATACACATTATGACTGTCTGCCTACTTGGACTATGTTGTACACATTATGACTGTGTGTCTACCTGGACGATGTTGTACATACACATTATGACTGTCTGTCTACCTGGACAATGTTGTACACATTATGACTGTCTGTCTACCTGGACGATGTTGTACATACACATTATGACTGTCTGTCTACCTGGACAATGTTGTACACATTATGACTGTCTGTCTACCTGGACGATGTTGTATATACACATTATGACTGTCTGTCTACCTGGACGATGTTGTACACACTATGACTGTCTGTCTACCTGGACGATGTTGTACATACACATTATGACTGTCTGCCTACCTGGACTATGTTGTACACATTATGACTGTCTGTCTACCTGGACGATGTTGTACACATTATGACTGTCTGTCTACCTTGACGATGGTATACCCATACACATTATGACTGTCTGTCTACCTGGACGATGTTCTACACATTATGACTGCCTGCCTACATGGACTATGTTGTACACATCATGACTCTCTGTCTACCTGGACGATGTTGTAAATACACATTATGACTGTCTGTCTACCTTGACGATGGTATACCCATACACATTATGACTGTCTGTCTACCTGGACGATGTTCTACACATTATGACTGTCTGTCTACCTGGACTATGTTGTACATACACATTATGACTGTCTGCCTACCTGGACTATGTACATACACATTATGACTGTCTGTCTACCTGGACGATGGTATACCCATACACATTATGACTGTCTGTCTACCTGGACGATGTTCTACACATTATGACTGCCTGCCTACATGGACTATGTTGTACACATTATGACTCTCTGTCTACCTGGACGATGTTGTACATACACATTATGACTGTCTGTCTACCTGGACAATGTTGTACACATTATGACTGTCTGTCTACCTGGACGATGTTGTACATACACATTATGACTGTCTGTCTACCTGGACAATGTTGTACACATTATGACTGTCTGTCTACCTGGACGATGTTGTACATACACATTATGACTGTCTGTCTACCTGGACAATGTTGTACACATTATGACTGTCTGTCTACCTGGACGATGTTGTACATACACATTATGACTGTCTGTCTACCTGGACAGTGTTGTACACATTATGACTGTCTGTCTACCTGGACGATGTTGTACATACACATTATGACTGTCTACCTGGACAATGTTGTACACATTATGACTGTCTGTCTACCTGGACGATGTTGTACATACACATTATGACTGTCTGTCTACCTGGACAATGTTGTACACATTATGACTGTCTGTCTACCTGGAAGATGTTGTACATACACATTATGACTGTCTGTCTACCTGGACAATGTTGTACACATTATGACTGTCTGTCTACCTGGAAGATGTTGTACATACACATTATGACTGTCTGTCTACCTGGACAACGTTGTACACATTATGACTGTCTGTCTACCTGGACGATGTTGTACATACACATTATGACTGTCTGCCTACCTGGACTATGTACATACACATTATGACTGTCTGTCTACCTTGACGATGGTATACCCATACACATTATGACTCTCTGTCTACCTGGACGATGTTCTACACATTATGACTGCCTGCCTACATGGACTATGTTGTACACATTATGACTCTCTGTCTACCTTGATGATGTTGTACATACACATTATGACTGTCTGCCTACTTGGACTATGTTGTACACATTATGACTGTCTGTCTACCTGGACGATGTTGTACATACACATTATGACTGTCTGTCTACCTGGACTATGTTGTACACATTATGACTGTCTGTCTACCTTGACAATGGTATACCCATACACATTATGACTGTCTGTCTACCTGGACGATGTTCTACACATTATGACTGTCTGTCTACCTGGACGATGTTGTACATACACATTATGACTGCCTGCCTACATGGACTATGTTGTACACATTATGACTCTCTGTCTACCTTGATGATGTTGTACATACACATTATGACTGTCTGCCTACTTGGACTATGTTGTATACATTATGACTGTCTATCTATCCATAGATATTGATATATAATATTTATATAGTGCACATATCCACGCACCAGTGCATGCTCAAGGCACTGATATTTTGCCCTAGATCACTGGATGTCAATCTCAACACCACATCATATTTCAATCTCAACTCCCTGGGGAGTATACAACTCTTCCTGACACTTGAGACACCAAGTTTATTGAGGCTCTCTCATCCTAACGAGGTACCCATGCACAGCTGGGTGGACTGGGACACAGTCACAGTACTTTGTCCAAGTTCACTGCACGGTGCTGTACCCGCAACTGGGTGTTTGCACACATTCATGTGGCACCATCTGGTCATATACCAACGGATTCGTGGGTTCTTTTAAGTGCACAGGGTTGTGTACTGTACACTAGGCCTTGTGACAACACTGAAAGAGTCTGCGCACATAGTTGGACTATGACGTAATTACATTATGACTGTCTGTCTGTCCATAGTCCTACCTGGATTATGTGATACACATTATGACTGTCTGCCTACCTGGGCCAGAATGTATTCATCCATGAACTGTTCAGGCTTCTTGACATGATTGGGTTTGAGGCAGCGGACAAACACCGGTGTCGATGACTGCATCCTCTCCATCAGGATACTGAGTGATTTCTGCAGGTGAATGAGACAACCATGGTAAGAATTTGTCTTTGACATTATCCTGCTCCCATCAAAGCCTCAAATACAATCAACTGGTTTATGGTGAAATCAGGGCCAATTGTTTACAGAGCAGCTTATATTTTCAGGGTCATCACAAATTTGTCAGAATGCCAAACTGAAACTGTTCCGATTAAATGTTACACCTTTAAATCAACTATCTAAATGTCAAAAATTATTATTGCCAAGAAACAAATTTTCTGTAAACAAAGATTTGGATTTACAAATCAAAAGGGTGAGTTTGGTTATAGAGTCAAATATTTTGTGAAGGTCATTTCAATATTGGACTGGCTTTTGGTGATGATTCTGTATAATCTATGCCCATCTTAATACCTGACTCTCGGGGAAATCCCTTACCTTGAACTGTGCTCCTACAGTCACCTTTCGCTTGGCTCGAATCTTGTCCGGATTTATTTTCCTCAACTGGAACCAAGTTGACTTTACATAAGAGATTGTAAGTTTTGCTGCTTCATAATCAGTGTATAACACTGTATTGCTAGTAGTTAATATATAACAGCAATACTCCTATGTCTTGCTTGTCAGTAGTAGTTATATAATAGAAACTGTTAATTATCTACTTGTTTGGGCAATATGCTAAAATTCTCATCCAGCTTGGTTTGTGTTCTTGAGGGACATTTTACCACAGAGGTTATTATGCCACATCAAACTGAGACCCTGGTATATGCCTGTAGGATGAAGGTGACACATTAAGGACAAATCAAGGTACTGAATGTCCTTGATCCATGTTCCCTGCTATACAAGACACAGGTCTGATTGTCCTTGCCAACTACACCTGTATTGATCAAGTCAAGGATCCAAGTGTTCTAGTTAGGACATGATAGTGCTATCTCCTCAACCTGGATTTATGCAGCTATTTACTGCAGAGTCTAGTCTGACATGTAGACGTTATGAGATGTTGATGCATATTGCTGTTTTGCAGTATTCAAGTTGGCACCAGATGTGACTCTGGAATATTATCTGTGAGACACTGTGGCAGATTGGTGTATTGGCAGTGAATTCTCTTCACTGCAGAACTTAGTCAGGTTGGCATTAGATGTGGGAAGTGTATACTGACTTGCTTCTGTGTGATGTTTTCGTGCTACTTGTAATGTAAAACATTAACGTTCCTATAAGTGCAATTATCTATACTGTGTTATGATAATAAATATTCTCTCTTAAAGCCATGATGTGTTCAGTTGTCCTTCAACCCGCAACAAAGAGTGGAAAGAACCTGGGTCAGTAGTACCAGCTTGGCCATTAGAGTTTCCATATAACACCTTTTAAAAATACATAAGACATGGGTCTGACTGTCCTTGCCAACTACACTTGTATTGGTTAAGTCAAGGATGCAAGTGTTCTAGTTAGGACATGATAGTGCTATCTCCTCACCCTGGATGACTTCCTCAAAGTCCGTCCTTGTAGGGACAAGCTGCCAGTCCTGGTAATCTGAGCTGGAGAGGACAACATGACAGATTGTCAGCACGAGATACACATGAATGCAGATTATATTTCCTTTATCATCATGATCTAAATGTACTCGCTGAATATTTCTGTTGCAGTTTAGGTGAATGAAGGCCATTCTTAGAGTGTTCAAATGTACTCGCTGAATATTTCTGTTGCAGTTTAGCTAAATGAAGGCCATTCTTATAGTGTTCAAATGTACTCGCTGAATATTTCTGTTGCAGTTTAGCTAAATGAAGGCCATTCTTAGAGTGTTCAAAGAACAGTAGCTGCTTACCTCTGAAGATGGTCTTGACCAGTGATGTGTTGCTGGATATGAGGATCTCCATGATGCCTGATGGCAGTGTGTCTCGGTTCTTCTCCAACCACTGGGTGACATTATACTCCACCTTCATCAACATACAACACTCACATCAGCATTCAGCTAAACCATGTGATATCATGGTTCACTGGCTGAAAATATTTTATGTTACAACAACATCTACAGTGATACCCATGCAGTTGAGAGAATGGAAACAGTCCTCAGCATGTTGGTTGACATCCCTGTGGCAGGTAAATAAGTGGTTGTCAAAAGACCTATCCCAACAAGCAATGATAGTGTTGATTGAGAATTATCATCACCTGGATAGCATAGTGGTTGACAGAATTATCTAACCTTGTCAATTAACATAACAGTGACAGAGTTATCTATCCTTGCCAGTATAGTGGTTGACAGTGTGGTAAAACAGGGTTTTTTGGCATCTGTAACTCGTCAATGCTTGCATGTACTGATGAGGGTTGCAGCTTGTATGTATTCCGGTTGCGGTGTTGAGTGCTTCGGATGTTTCCTAGTTCAGTAAGTCAGTCCGTCAGTCAGTCCATCAGTTCGTCTCTTGTGGCTAATTGCCACATGTTTTAGCTATCCATTTGAGCATATACTTAGTAAGGAGAGATTGGAGAGGTATGAGCATTGCGGGCTAATCACTGATAGCCTAACTTTCATCATCCGGATAGTTGCTCGGGCTGGTTATATAAGTGCTGTAGCGCCTGTCAGTAATGAGTCCATGACGACCAGTAGCTGGTTGCAGATGAGAGCTCACCACTCCATACGTTCTGTATCAGAACGAAACCCTTTTTCCACCTCCTCTTAATATGTTTGTTTAACAATAAAATTGCTATTGTGAGAGGCAGTTTAGTTCAAACAGAGTGAATGGATTCATTTCAGCCAGCGTGGTGACTCCATGTATTCCATTTCATTTATAAAACATTAGAGGTTAGAGCAAGTAGGAAAGTAAAAGTTGCATGTAGAGTCCGATCTTGTTGGGTTGGAGGATTTTATGCACCTTTATTCGTTTTAACATGTTGCATTGCAAGTATAGCATGATTTAGTTGAGTTGGAATGAGAGTAAGACATCATTCCTAGGCTTCATTTGCAGTTCAACCCTCTCTGTTATTTTGTAGCTGTTAGATGTTTATTGCAGAACCTAGTTGAGTTAGCATCATTTGTGACACAGTTTGTAGCAGTCATGAGTTGTCGCTCCACGTTGACTTGTAGCAGTTAGATGTTACTGCAGGACCTAGTGGAGTTTGCATCAGTGTGATACAGTTTGTAG
This sequence comes from Haliotis asinina, assembly GCF_037392515.1. Classification (NCBI taxonomy): domain Eukaryota; kingdom Metazoa; phylum Mollusca; class Gastropoda; order Lepetellida; family Haliotidae; genus Haliotis; species Haliotis asinina. The sequence continues at coordinate 10,574,354 of NC_090282.1, forward strand.
CAGTCGTCAGTTGTTGTCTCACATTGAGTTGTAGCAGTTAGCTATTTACTGCAGAATCTAGTCTGACATGTAGACTTTATGAGATGTTGATGCATGTTGCTGTTTTGCAGTATTCAAGTTGGCACCAGATGTGACTCTGGAATATTATCTGTGAGACACTGTGGCAGATTGGTGTATTGGCAGTGAACTCTCTTCACTGCAGAACTTAGTCAGGTTGGCATTAGATGTAGAAAGTGTATACTGACTTGCTTCTGTGTGATGTTTTCGTGCTACTCGTAATGTAAAACATTAACGTTCTTATAAGTGCAATTATCTATACTGTGTTATGATAATAAATATTCTCTCTTAAAGCCATGTTGTTTTCAGTTGTCCTTCAACCCGCAACAAAGAGCGGAAAGAACCTGGGTCAGTAGTACCAGCTTGGCCATTAGAGTTTCCTTTTAAAAATACACAACGCAAAGTCCAATGATGGCCAGACTCGTCCCATTACAACAGTAATCTCACATTGTCAGCATAGTTGTTGACGGAGTTATCTCACCTTGCCAGCATAGTGATTGACAGAGAAGTTGACACTGCGACTCTGCTGAGATGCCTCAAAGTTCTTGTTCTTCTTGAAATGTGAAGTGACCTTCTCCACATATGTCTGGTCAGTGCCCTGGTTGAGAGACAGTAATTGGGTACATTGCTTTAAAAGCCTTCTACACCATTTATTGAAATTTTGATAAGTTTCATAATGTTTATTGGAGGAGAAAACTCCCAATCATACTTGTGTGCTTTTGTTTTGACACATTATAGAATTTGTTTCTAAAAGACTACCCAAACACACGTGAATCTCATTATTTTCAGGTCATAGAGAATCCTACAGCTGGAGAAAGATCCCATAACAGGCCAAACCATGAAGATTGGGGTTAGAATTGATCTTCAGTTACCTACAACAAATACTTCCTTCATTCGACACAAATGAACCTTGTTCGATTGGACAGTGAAAGGCTGAATGTTTGTTTCTAATCATGAAACCTTGAGCAGGTTATGACAGAATTCATCAACATTCACTCAAAATAATCATCTGATTCTCACTTCAAAAGAGTTGAAATAAAAAAGACTTCAATAGACCTTGGATGGTACAACCAAAACGTCTCAGCTATCAATTAAACATACCCAAATATTATTTTGTTTTCAGATTTCTTTTCAAATTATGAATAGGCAACATTGAACAAATACTTATCAAAGTCTGCTTTTGAATGGACTACCCCTGCAAAACCTCCAACAACAACATAGTATGTATTCATATATATGTACAGCTGAAAAACAAGTAGGGCAATATATCATTGTGACATTTACAAGTAGCTTGGGTTGGCCTAATGACCCATATGTCTTCCTTGACGAGCCAGTGAGCTTAAAGTAGAAGTGGAACACTTTGGACAGTGAATGATTTTAAACATTACAGACACATAAGAACAGATAAGCCTTTATCTATAACAGTGTAGAAATTGCACCTCTCCACAATGACATAGTTATATCTGTTCTAGTTTGGATTGTATGTGGACCACAAACACTTACCTTAGGGAACATGCTTTCTTCGTCCAAGAGTGCCAGAAGTCCTATCGGCTTGCTCAGAAACATATCCTGAAATACAGGAATATTCATTAACTGCAAGGAATATTTAGCTAAATCAATAACTCATTGGAAGAAATATACAGACACTGAAATGATGTGTGTACATCTGCATACATACCAGAAGGGGCTTGTTGTCCACAAATTGGATCTCCTTCCAGTCGATGCCTTCTCTAATGTATTCCTCTTGCTCCATTTTGAAAATGTGCTGTGGACACACAACAAACAGGCTTTTAGTGGACAGAAATCAGACATGATTCAGCTTTTCGTGGATAGACAACAGAAAGGGTTTCTGTGGACAGGCAATATTTGTGGTGGACCACATCACAGCAGGGACACAAGGACAGTCATAGGACAGAACAGACAAATGGACAGAAAATGGAGGAAAACAGATGACAGACAATTTGAAAAAAGAATGCAGTGGGGATCAAACAGCTTAAACAGAAAACAGAAAGACAAGTATGGAACAGACAGAACAGGTAAAAAGACAAAAACAGACAATGGAAGATATACAACAGCCAAATATCCATGGCCAGACTTCAGTCAGATGGCTGGGATCTGACAGACAATTGGGGACTGGCAAGTCTCACTCAGTGACAGACAATTGGAAACAGACAAAACATTGGGAACAGACAGACATCTGAGACTGATCTACAGTAGTAGAGACTGTAGAGGAAGGAGTTACCTCATTGAAGAAGAACTGCAGCTGCTCATTGGCTAAGTTGATACACGCCTGCTCAAAACTGTTTGTCTCAAAATGCTCAAAGCCAAATATGTCAAGAATACCTGGAATGGAACACACAAGATCATACATCAAATTTCAGTCTAGACATTTCTAATGACTTGTAGTGTCCTTAATAAGTACTGCTATACCTTATACTCACACACAGCAAGGTTCTACGAAACTCACCAATCTCCCGGAGTTCTTCAGAGGGAATATCTTCCTCTGGCGCGAGCAAGCAGTTGATCTTGTTGACTATCCAGCCAAATAGACGTCCGTAGAGTGTCTTGGCCATGGCGTCCCTGGCGTCTGTCAACATGGAATACTGCTGTAAGTAATGACTCTATCAGGATAGTTGCTCTGTACATCCCCCTGTTAAACGTTACACCCTTAATGACAGTTCTCTAACTAGTACCATCCATACAGTTATTCATCAAAATCTACCATCCAGAGTGACGTAATTGTACAAAGCGACATTAGCACTAAGATGACCGTAAATCAGATACCTTACGAGAGACTTAAGGTAAGGTTGCTTTGTACAGCGGCACCCAGTTCTCTAGATTCACCATCCTCCTGCCATTGTCTCACCACCTTCCCTGTCCCAGTCCTGCCCATCACTCATCCACTTTCCCATTGATCTTCATCCCTTGAATCACACCTCATTTCTCATCCCATACCACTGTCATTCACCGCACATCCCTGTCACTCATCCCATCTGTCATCCCATCCCATCAATCCCCATCCCTCCACATGACCCCTCTCTGGTCTGTGTCTACTGTGTGGCTCACCCTCAGCCTGCTGTTTACTGTAGAGCTGCTTCACGTACTCCCCTTTGATGACTGTCACCATGGATGTCAGACATGCCTCCACCTCCTCTGGGTCCACTTGCAGCAGCATCTACACACAGCATCACATCCTTTATCTTACACATGTCTACCCACTGCTGTACAGTGAGATAATTTACAGTCTTAGCACTTCAATTCTAGTCCAATGTGTCTCAGGTTAAGGGACCATTCATAATTTATGGCTGGGGTTTGGGGGTGATTATTTTTATTGAGAAACAACATGTACAATGTGAATGAGCTCCCCACCCCTCTAAAATTCATGAGCAAAGTAAGTGACCCCCACTGATGTACAAAATTGATGACACCTCCCTACCTCTCCAGAACAAAATGGGTTACCTCCCCCTTAAAATCATTTCACCGCTCACCCCCCAACCTGTTAATGGAGTTCTGCAGAGCAAATAGTTACTCCCTTAGAAAGCTAGGTCACCAGGCTCCTGCTAGGTGAGGATTTGTCCATGCTCCAGGCTAATCTCCATGTGGTGTAGTAACTTACTGATGCCACCTTAACAGCTCCATTAGGGTCCAAAACCACTGCCGCATCCTGCTCATTTGAGCCAAATCGGATGTTCCCAAGGTGCAGAACACTGGCTATCACAGTGAACACATCAGTTTGTTCCTAAAACACACAAGGAATACTTGACCCACACATCATAATAATAGCCTTGGAACAAACAAACATGAATGAAACTAATGAGTGTAACTCTGCAAAAGAGTGCAAAAGAGTGTAAGTGAATATGGTTTTTGAGCTGATTTCAGAAATATTACTCAAGAAATGAGCTTCACACATAGCATACATGTAGGAATTGAACCCGAGTCTTTAGCTTGATGAACAAACAGTTTAACATCAAGACTACCCTACCCAACCATAAAACAATTCAATATTGACCATCATTTACATTTTCAAACTTCTTGGGAACACTGATCAAGATTACTTACAGGCTGACCAGAAGTTCATGGTGTGCATATTGGAATAAGGCATTTGATACTGTAAATTAAGGGTGATAATACATATCACCGCTCACTAGTGGTGTGAATTATGACATTTTTTGTTATATTGATTGATTAAGTTATATTGATTTCTAAGATCTATATCGGTAACCAGTCCTTCTGTAGATACTGTTTCCAGCTTGTTGGAATGTTTTCTGTAACAACCCTGCAGCTCTTGTCAAATGTTGATGTATCTATACCTCGTCTGTGAAGCCAACCAGATCCATGGCGTTACACAGTTCCTCGTATCGCCCCTTCAAAAGGCCACTCTTCTGCTGCAGCACCTTGGGGCCATTGGACAGATACCTGTGTGGATGACATTGGTTATATTCTCTCCTTGGTAAATATGGTCAGGCGGTATATTTTAAAAGTTATATCATCTGCTACATATATGAAATGACTACGGGAGCTTACTACCTTTATTGTTACCCATTCTCTCTTTCACATGTGATGTAAAAACCTCATAAATGTAACATTTTTCAAGTGAAGAATCACAGACTACACATACAAAGAACTATACACAGGAAATTCTTTTCAATCTCTGCTCAACTGTTGTGTATTCTGAAAGTTATCATATGGTCTCTTCCATCACCAAGGAGATGTTATCCTGTCACCTACCTATACTTGCTGACATCCCTGAGGACGAACTTGTCCTGCAGTTCTGGGGATAGCCCAGCAAATATGTAGTGAAAGATGTGGAAGTTCTCCTCCCCAGGACTCTGACGTACCACACGTGACTTTTCCAGCAGATACTCCGAGATCTTGGCACCCATCACTGGCAAGAAGAAAGGGGTTCAGGGCATCATTAATGAATCACAGCTGATGTAGAGACACTCAGATAGGACAGGGAGACACAGTGGTCTGCATATTAGTATATCATCATAATGACACAGAGTGAGGTACACACAATGGACTGAATATTACCTGAGGGTGTCAGGGTGTTAAATACCCTTCTCCCTAGGCATTCTGTATTTCTTCCACTCTCAGTCTGGGGATGATGTAGCTAGATGGAATACTAAAAGATAAGTCCAGTATGGCATTCAAGTCCTTCTATTTTGGAATGGTTTTTCAATAGCAAAGGTCCTGAGATATTTCCTAGTTTTACTGGAATACGCACACCATTAGTTTACAACTACCTGGAAGAACTTGTGGGTTTCTTGTACAACTTCTGATACTATAAGTTCATCTGAGCCATTCTTTCAATATACAGAGAGAACCTCTCAAGTCAACGGTGGGACCCAGAATCACGCAATACTCACCGGACAACTAACAAAATAGACAATGACAAAATGACAATTTAGGCTTCTTCCCCAGAAATAATGTCCTACATCATACAAAATGACTCATACCCAATCTTAATAATTAGTCATTTTCATTAGTCCCTTTCCAAAACTTTATTTGATACCATACAAAATTGCTTCGGTAATTAGCTTTAAGCCACCCAGCAACCAAACATTTACAAATTTTACAAAATATCAATTTATATTTCAGACTGGTAGGTGCCAGAAGATACTTAATCAAATAATTTTGGAACCTGTGAGTGCCCCTTGACCATTAATGTCCAAATGTCCATCTTCCTAATCATGTAGAATCACAAAGTCCTTGTTTATGTAACTTCAGAGAAATTGCCATTCCCTCAAAAAAAGTGAATCCATAAAATTTTGATTACTTGGTCAATGCACTTTCCCAGTACATTGACCATTCCTTGTGTAACTTTAAATTTTCCTTAAATATTAGTCAAATGGTTTTAAAATTTTCAACTCTAAATGTCCTGGTTATAGTATATCATCTTTTATGACACAGAGTGAGGTACACACAGTGGACTGTATATTAGTATATCATCACTACGACACAGAGTGAAGTACACACAGTGGTCTGTATATTAGTATATCATCACTATGACACAGAGTGAAGTACACACAGGCTACATGACATAACTTACCCACGCCTCTTCTGAACTTGAGCTGGATGTACTTGCCAAAGCGACTAGAGTTGTCGTTCATGTTGGTCTGGGCATTGCCGAATGCCTCCAGGAGTGGGTTTACCTGAGAGTCAACAAGAACAGGACAGCTAACTTTACACAAGACTGCTTTGAACAGTATTTCAGTATTATAACAGTATTTCAGCCTAACTTTACAACCTTTGTATTTTCAAAACCATTAATAATGTTGATTGAGACATACAATCAAGAGACATACATGGATATATTCTGAGAGCTCTTTTGAAATGATTAAAAGTCACTTGAAGGTTATAAATCCCTGAAGCATGCATACCGCATATTTTCAATGTTTTTCAGTGGCTTACAAAACAGTTTCCACATATACTGTATTCCATATTTTTAACATCTGGCTCATTATTCCGAAATCTAGGAACACAAAAGACCTCATTTCAGTTGACACAAACCAGTATAAGAATGTCAAACTTTGTGTGTATTCCTTTTGTACTGTTGACTCTGTTAGGCACTGTAAGAAAGTGAGGAGGGCTGTTCCAGTCTTAGTGTACCTGTAAAATCTGTTGCTCCAACTGAGCAGTGGAGGACTGGAGATTGCCTCCACACAAACTGATCAGCTGTTTAATGATGAGTTTTGTGCTCTCAGTCTTCCCTGCTCCACTCTCACCACTGATGAGGATGCACTGGTTGCTTGGGAGACGACCTCCCTGGCCCATAAGTGACTGGTAGGCAGCATCAGCAATGGCAAAGATGTGGGGAGGGTTGCTGCTTTTCTTGGCTCCTTTGTACCTTTTGGCCACCTGACATGACAGAGACACAGTGACATCATACAGACACAATGACATGACTGAGAAACAGTGACATGACATGAGACACACAGACATGACAAAAGGCACAACAAATAAAACACTCTGAGAAGCAATGGCTTGACATAGCTATAGTGACACGATACAAACACAATGACATGACACAGACACAGTGACATTATACAAACAAAATGACACGACAGACAAACAACAATATGACAAGGCACAATGACGTGACAGAGAAACGTGATGTCATAAGAGACACAATGACAGGACAGAAAGAAACATGTGATGTGATAGAAGGCACAATGACTGTGAGGACAGACAGAAACAATGACAAAGCAGAGAAACCATGATGATACAGAGACACAATGCCAGGGCAGAGAAACATCTGACCTGAAGAGAGAAACAATGACAGGACAGAGAAACATCTGACCTGAAGAGAGATACAATGACAGGACAGAGAAACATCTGATGTGAAGAGAGATACAATGCCAGGACAAAGAAACATCTGACCTGAAGAGAGATACAATGACAGGACAGAGAAACATCTGATGTGAAGGGAGATACAATGCCAGCACAGAGAAACATCTGACCTGAAGAGAAATACAATGACAGGACAGAGAAACATCTGATGTGAAGGGAGATACAATGCCAGGGCAAAGAAACATCTGACCTGAAGAGAGATACAATGACAGGACAGAGAAACATCTGATGTGAAGGGAGATACAATGCCAGGACAAAGAAACATCTGACCTGAAGAGAGATACAATGACAGGACAGAGAAACATCTGATGTGAAGGGAGATACAATGCCAGCACAGAGAAACATCTGACCTGAAGAGAAATACAATGACAGGACAGAGAAACATCTGACCTGAAGAGAGATAAAATGACAGGACAGAGAAACATCTGATGTGAAGGGAGATACAATGCCAGGACAAAGAAACATCTGACCTGAAGAGGGATACAATGACAGGACAGAGAAACATCTTATGTGAAGGGAGATACAATGCCAGCACAGAGAAACATCTGACCTGAAGAGAAATACAATGACAGGACAGAGAAACATCTGATGTGAAGGGAGATACAATGCCAGCACAGAGAAACATCTGACCTGAAGAGAAATACAATGACAGGACAGAGAAACATCTGATGTGAAGGGAGATACAATGCCAGGACAAAGAAACATCTGACCTGAAGAGAGATACAATGACAGGACAGAGAAACATCTGACGTGAACAGAGATACAATGACAGGACAGAGAAACATCTGACGTGAACAGAGATACAATGACAGGACAGAGAAACATCTGACCTGAAGAGCGATACAATGACAGGACAGAGAAACATCTGATGTGAAGAGAAACATGATGGGACAGAGAAACATATGACATGTCAAGAGACACAATGACATGTCAAGAGACACAATGACATGACAGAAACATCTGATGTGAAAAGAGACACAATGACAGGACAGAAAACATCTAATGTGAAGAGCGATACAATGACAGGACAGAGAAACATATGACATGACAAGAGACAAAATGACAGGACAGGCAACCCAATACAAAACAGAGAAACAATGACATCAAGGAAACAGTGATGTGACAGAAAAAACAATGACAAAACAGAGAAACAGTCATATGACAGAGCCACAATATCACCCATCATAACATTTCTGTCTGTGTCTTAGTACCACTACATGAGAGAGATTGCTGTATGACCACTCACATCTTTGCCATAAATTCCAAGATCCTTATATGGGTTGACTGCTATCAGGATATCTCCAACATATGTCTGAAATAAAACAAAAAGCACATCAGTATTGTTTGATCCGTTGCTTATGAATGAACTAGTCTAAACCAGACTACCTACCTAAATCAGTAACCCTGCATATGTCCCTGATCCAGAGATAAATACTCAGAGTATACCAGGTGTCAAGGGTATATACACTGGGGTATTCCTGTTGTCAAGGGTATATATAGTAGGATATTCCTGGTGTTAAGGGTATGTACTGGTAAACACATATAAGATGATCCACGACCTGACAAATGACCCTAATTTGCATACTTGGGAACGCCCCACAGAACGATCCACTTGAAACAAGAGGGAGACAGGTTGTCTGATAAATATCAAGAAGTTCATTTTCCCTGTGCATTTCACGCATGAATTGCTATAGCACACTCGATTTGGGAACAGGTACAATCCCAACAAATTGCCATATCATACATTGTATCCAGAGTGGGTAGTTGTGTTTTTACGCCTTATAAACTTTGTACAAATTGACGGAATGCACACCAGTCGAAATCATCAAGTTTGTAACTGCAAGTTTTGGGTTTCTGCAACTTGGTGGGACTGATAACTGTAGGTCCACTCACTCTCCTACCACCTTCTGCCTTAATGCGCTTTAAAGTTGCCGTTGAGAGTCCAGTAGCAAGGCTACTTTGTAATAGAGAATCTGCTTTGGTTGCACAAAATTTGTCCATATACATGATAACATTGTATGCTATCTCCCTTGCCTGAGAATGAACAATTTGCCCATGTTTTCCTAACTTGGACATTTTTTACTACAACTGAAATCTGTTTAACGGTATTGAGACAGGTGTAAAACAGTAGTGAGACAGGTGTTAATCAGTAGCAGTGTTGATTTCATGTCACGGTTAGCATGTATTGCACGTGCATAATCGTCAAGCTACCTGTAGCAGCCAAGTGTACTCGCCCAATTTGTTGTACTGCCTCTCTTGTCACAAATGTGTTTAGTGCGCAGGATCATCTAATATGTGTCTAGCAGTACACTGGGATATTCCTGCTGGAGTCAGGGTATATACACTGGGGTATTCCTGGTGTCAAGGGTATATACATTGGAATATTCCTGGTGTTAAGGGTATATACACTTGGATATTCCTGGAGTCAAGGGTATACACACTGGGGTATTCCTGGTGTCAAGGGTATATACACTGGAATATTCCTGGTGTTAAGGGTATATACACTTGGATATTCCTGGAATCAAGGGTATACACACTGGGGTATTCCTGGTGTCAAGGGTATATACACTGGAATATTCCTGGTGTTAAGGGTATATACACTTGGATATTCCTGGAATCAAGGGTATACACACTGGGGTATTTCTGGTGTCAAGGGTATATACACTGTGATATTCCTGGAGCTAGGGGTATATACACTGGGGTATTCTTGATGTCATGTGTACAAACACTGGGATATTCCTGATGTCATAGGTTTATATAACTGGGTATTCCTGGTGTTACGGGTAATTACACTGGGATATTCCTGGTGTCTAGGGTATATTCACTGGAATATTCCTGGTGTTAAGGGTATATACACTGGGATATTCTTGATGTCAAAGGCATATACACTTGTCATACGAACCGTACACCCTGTTTAATCTGTCATGTGACACACTACACAGATTGTACAAATGACACTGGCCTTAGATTGAATGTGGCTGCCAAATGGCTGACCGCTTTGAAATCTATAGAGTTGGTGTATTGTGTAATACAGAGTAACACAATTGTCACTATTATTATTTTTTATTGGTTTGTGAGAATAATTATATTGAAACAATAAAAAATACTTGCTGTTTAACAAAACATCAGATTTCATCATATTTATCATAAACTAAGCCATCCCGAGTTATCTCCCCTTATGGCCGTTCACGAAAAAATCATGGCGAAATGTTTTGCATCTCATTCTGCTGACAGCTGAATGATGGTGATTAAAGATAATCTAAATTAAAAGTTCTTAAGGGTAATATATGTATGTCAAGCGGTGTTTTGAAAGTGTGTACAGGACTGTAAGACCCTTACAATGTATCCCTGGTGTCAGAGGTATATACACCAGTGTATTGCTGGTGTCAGAGGTATATACACCCGTGTATTGCTGGTGGCAGAGGTATATACACAGGCATACACACCCCTGTATCCCTGGAGTCTGAGGTGTATGCACTGGTGTATCACTTGAGTCAGAGGTATGTCAGAAGTATACACACTGGTGTATTCCTAGTGTCAGAGGTATATTTACCGACATATGCCCAGAGTCACTTGTACATGGTTCAAAATTATTGAGAATAGCTAAAGCATTTCATATTATTAAACGAGAACAAATCAGATAAAATTGAATGTATTGTGAAAGTGAACTGACCTTTTCATGTTGTGTAGGTAACAATTTAATATTTTATCAAGTCTCCTTGAGCTTCACGGCACAGTCTAAGACGGGTAGGCATACTTCCTATCAGAGAGGTTAGTGTCTCGTGAGTTATGCTGTCCCAGTATCGGACCACTTCTCTCTTCATGTCTTCAATTTTTGTCAACCCCTTTTGATTCACACATTCCTTCATCATCCCCCAAATGTTCTCAATGGGATTTAAGTCAGGACTATATGCAGGAAATGGTAATGCAGTCACATTTTTCTCCTGAAACCACTGCTTGGCATGTTTTGCGGTGTGTTTAGGATCATTATCTTGCTGCAAAATCCAGTCATTTCCATAAAACACATGTGCACTTGGAAGGAGAAAATTATCTAATATGTTAGCGTAGCGTTGACTTGTCAGATTTCCCTCAAACACACACAGCGGGGTCGTTCCTAATAAGGATATCCCTCCCCATACATGAAACTTTGGGCTGTATTTAGGTCGTCGATACAACGGTGCTGACGCAGACTTTGTCCATATTTTCACATTATTGGGATATACCCATATTGAGCTTTCATCAGTAAAAATCACATTTTCCCAGTCAAAGTTTTCATATGCCAAACACCACTCAACACGCCTGTCTTTATGTTCTTGTTTCATGAGAGGAGAAGGAATTCCAGTCTTTTTCTCCCATCCAAGATCAATCAAATTTCTTCTAACTGTAGATTTTGATACAACTGTTGATCCCCTATCTATCATTTCATACCTGATGTTGGAGATGCTTGCCCTTTGCTTTTTAGTCGCTAAAATTCCCAGCCGGACGCGATCTGAGAAGTCCAATTTTCTGGGTCTCCCTGCTCCTTTCTGGTGCCCAAAATCCTTTCCCTCTTTAAAAGTCTTCCTAATCCTATACACAGCAGAAAGAGGAGTTCCTGTTCTCCCTACCAATGTATTTACATCATCAATTCCTTGATTACACAACTCAAAAATCAACCTTCTTTTATCTTCAGCAGACATTGTTGACAGTACTGAGGAAAATGACGTCTGCTAAAAAATTCAGGGGAGGTAACTCTAATTGTACTATACTCAGTAGGCCAAGATGAGTTACCTCCCTTATACCATTACTTAGTTTTAAGTATCAGTGAATCAGTTGAGGTGTTAGGATAGCTCAAAGTAAGAAGAAAAATTCTCAATAATTATGAACCAGACTATATATACACTGGTGTATCCCTGGAGTCATGGGTATATTGCCCGTGTCATGGGTATGTACACTGGTGTATTCCCTGGTTTCAAGGTTATATGCAGCTGTGTATTCGTGGTGTTAATATGGTATATAGACCAGTGTATTCCTGGTGTCAGGGTATGCTTATACAATTGGCTATTCCTGTACACAATTCAGAACTTTCATACTCTAAAAAAATATCCATTATGAGAAAGTCATTACTTAAATAGATACTTATTTCCTTGCCCAGTACCTTTTTTCCATTATATGAAACATTGTTTTAACAGTGTTTTTTGTAATTATGATACTTTCATCTTTTTGTACACATGTGCCAATATCATGTATTTATGTTCAATGTTGAGTAATTAATCAAAGATTCAGTAATTAATCAAATTTTGTGCTAATAGTTAATTACAATGTATGCACATACATGATCTAAGACTGCAATGATGAAACCATTAAGTGAGTCAAACTGACACATGACATCCTTCTTTCTTAGAAACAACTATCAATCATCACTGTGACATTGAGACACTTGGACCCGACAGTGATCACACTCACCTCACAGTGTGACCCCATTAACCCCCAGGCTATGCCCCACAATCTGTTCCCCTCCCTCGGAATGACAATGGTAATGTTTATTTTGTCCCCATACAAACTCTCACTTCTAGTGTTCACATAAACTTTCAAGAGTTACACTTCTTATGGTGTTTAAGGGTGAACTTATTGTGTGTGATCAGTATGATACAACGAAACTACGAGCAAAGTGTACTGTAATGTTTGTTACGTTTTTGTCAGGTGTACAATTATATTTTTCCATTATGTGCCATATTACAGACAATACATTAAGATCAGCAGAGAAATGAGTAACAGTACTTAAATCGGTCATATTTGGACGCATTTTCTTAGAATACGTCTTCTAGCAGGCCGACGTGAATCTACTTCCTAGTTGGTTGATAATGAGTTGCCCTGTCAAGTCAAATGTGGCACACATTAACGTGAGTGTTGACATTACAACAATCTACACCGACATACTCTACCCAGAGACCATTACAGAATGACCTCTAGCTGATCTACCATTAACGCTATTCTATTCACATTTTGCATTCGTGACAAACCCGAGGACTATGATCTGTCATCAGCGTGTCTCTGAACATGTTCAAGACACCTGATAAGAACAACTACCTGTTCCAGTCAAGGCTACCCGTTCCAGTCAATGACTTCGTGGCTCGCAAACGTCTCGATCAAGACCAACGTTACAACTTTCAACTCACGTATATTCGACCTTTCCTGTATCTTTCACGCAGTTCTCCCAGTAGAATTTGCTCGTCAAGTTTTGCCAAAGTGGCCAAATCGTCAACGTCTCCAACAGGCGGCCTGTCCATGTTTACTTCTTCACTTACTGTAGCGTCTTGATCATCGAAGTGGGCAGGGCTAGCAGGATGGCATGCGGAGCTAAAGATAGTAACAATACTCTTCACCCAACACGACGCGTGACGTCACAGTTGATATCATTTATGCATATCGCACGCCGAATTCAGGGATAAGTGGCTCGCGTTACCTGTACACGTCACTTGCGTAGGTCCACGTACATATACACAGTCAAGCGCACTTGTGTCGACTCATGAATGTAATGTGACTGTGAGCAATTCTTGGTAAACATTGAAAGTGATTGGAATTTAAGAATATATGGTCACGAGTTTCTCTCACCCTTGCGTCAGAGAACAAATGGGCCCTAAAAGTAATCTGTTGCCTGGGGATCAAAGTGTCAACATAAATCTAATTAGACTGAATTACTATGTAAACTGACATGACATAGTATGCTACTGTTTAGGGACCGCACTATGATTCACCTCAGACCTTTCAATGTCCAAAAAGATGACTCGTTTGGTAATGCTTCGTGGAGTGAATACGCATTTAATCCATCTTGCTGATTCGAGATTCTCTTGGCGGTTAATCACATATGTTATCATAAAACTATCATGTTAATTGCAAACACACATTTACTGGGTAGTAAAGCCATATAAACGTGAGGTTCATATCATCATCATTCCTTGTTAGTTTAGTAGGTTATTAATTCAACTTTACACACACACACACACACACACACACACACACACACACACACACACACACACACACACACACACACACACACACACACACACACACACACACGTAAGTATAATTTCGAAGTTTGGTGTGAAATAAGGTTATCAACGATACCCCATGTAAAGCCACTGACTAAAGTTGCCGGTGGGGACAACTAAAATACCTTTTGGTTATATATGCTATCTATATTTCAACGAACGTGAAATTTAGATATTAAGCATGATGTTTTCTTAATTATTCTAGCCCTGTCACAGTGGCAAAGACCTCGAGAAGTTGGGGTTTTATCAGCTATGCCATATATAAGGAATCGAACTTTGATCCTCGACTCTTTGAACTCATTATGATAAAAATTATAATTTGATATTAACCCATCGCCATACCTGAAAGTCAAAGCCAGAGTTGCTGTGGCCACGCAACAGTGGCATGTAGCTATTCCATGATACGCTGGCGTGAGTAAGGAAAACATGGCACATGGACAGGTTCTGTAGAAAGGTGGATTAGGTATTTCTATCTATACGATCAATATCGAAACTAAATGTCGTGACAACATTAAATGCCATTGACATAACAACGTGGTCGGCAATGTCGATAGACGTGTCATGCAGGCTAATGTATGAGTGTCAAACCCAGAATAGATAAACCTATGCCCTTCACGATTATTGACTGTATCTGTGCGTGTGTGCGCGTGTGTGCCTAGTGGCGAACAAGACATCAGTGTCAGAAATAACCTCTGGCCCGCTAGCTCGTGGCTAGTAACAATGCAGTCTGGCCATAATTTTCCTCAGTTGTATTGTAATATTTTTGCAACCATTTACTTAGTTTCTACAATCAAATTTCGGTTTAGTGAATTATTCTGTGGGCTAGTAATTTTAGGCATAGATAGCCCGACTGGCTAGTAAAATTTAGAACATATCTCGGACACTGAAAGACATTCATCGTTTTGTCGTCACCTGATCTGCGTCACCCTCCATTTTTATTGTTTAGAGAACACACAGTGACATGGTTTGTACGTAAGACCCTGCATGCAGAATATAAGAATATTCTGCATGCAGAATGGTGATGTGGTATTGTGGTGTTTAGTAGTTTCAAGAGACTAGTCCATGATATCTTTTCTTAAACACTTCTTGTCTGCACGTGAATCCCATTCTGGTGTTAATGCAGCGTAAAACTAAACTAAACCCACTCACTCACTCTTATCAGAAGGTTGATTGCGTCCAGGTGATGATGACTGGGAACTTTTGTAGGCTAGATTGGTTTTCCTTTCATAAATTCCACATATTTCACAGTGATGGATCATATCCACAAAGTGTTCTTAGTGCTACGACTTTCGGACATGGACGTTACCACATATATGTATGCTCACGATGTGTCACAAGCAGTCACAATATCTACTCGGGACATGCAAACGAATCAAGGGAGTTATAACACGAGTTTCTATCAACTCCACTGGGGCATAATGACACACTCAGTCAGTTCACAGCTGATACCCTCTGCCACAGCAGTTATACCGTTGATAGGACCTAGTCTGCCTATCGATCGTTTCATATCTGATTACCTGTACGTCATTATATCGTTTTCCCTATTAATACCATGAGCGTGTTCATATCGCCCCGACCCAATCGAAAATACTTGGATAATATTTTAGCCTGAAAGTAAACATTAGCTCGCGCACTGAAATATCGTATTTCCTCCTAAAGACGACGATAGGGCCTGTTGCAAGCAACGCTCCAGCATTTGAATTTTTCATTGTTTGATAACTTCACTAGAACATAATGCATCCCGAAACGGTAGTACTTAGAGGAAGAGCTTTGTCACGTGTTTCACACACAGTGCAATTTCTCAATGTTTTTATGTTTAATGTTTTATATTGTAAAGGATCTCTTCCGCAATTAGGCTGGCAAAACCGGTTGTCTTTAGTACAGCTCTAGCTCCGGACAAAGGGTTCGTCTCAAATGCTAGTCTGTATTTATATTCTATACCTGAGTGATGTTTTGCCGACCTATTTTCAACATAAAGCATTCTTGTTAAATATGCCATCGCACTGACTGCGCCGACTGTGTTATAAACGTGATACTTTCTGCCCTCTGATTTGCGGATAATCCCCATCCCCTAAACAGACATGTGGTCTGGGTAGGTGTATACAAGGAAGTCTTGAAATCATGCTTTAAAAGTAGGTGATTGTGTAATTCACCACGTGGGCCGAATCTGTTTGTGAAGTCCAGCGTGCATGTAGGATAGAAACATATAAGGTCGACAGCACAATTTTGTTTTTAGTCTTTTGGTATGACGTGAGGACCCAAATACTAGGGTTTTCTATATATGTCTTTTGATTCTTGCTTTTCATTCAAGCAGAGGCCATGGACACTGATTCAAGTGAACGTATAAGAGAAACGTACGGGTAGCACAGTGGTTAAAGCGTTCGGTCATGTTTCTCTCAATGAACGATTGCGTCTTGGCTCTGTTGTCAGACCGATTGTTAAACTGGGTTCAGGTGCTCAGCGCACCACACCCTGGCTGAAATTCGCTACATTTATGCTGGCGGCGAATCGATGCTTATCTCCTGCCATTAATGATTTTATTTGAATTTGTTTACTTATAACTTCATGTTTGACATTCCTTATTTATTCATCCCACCCTGCCAACAAATTGACCTAAATTAACCTTTGATACATTAGGCCGTTATATTGATTTGAATTTATGTATCTGTGATAACCAGACACTCGGTCAGCGTTGGGGGCACGGCCCAGAACTGAATGATCAGTGCTCTATCAGGCTTGTAATAATTCGTTCGGAGAGACGCTGTGATACATCGACAGGAGCATAGATGTGCCCCGTCGTTAACCCTTAGTTAAATTAGCTATGGTGGTTCGATCGCTCGTCAGGGCAAACCCTTTATCTGGTGTCACCCACCGTGATATCTAATAAACAATCAAACAAAAAAAACCAACAACAACACACACACACACACACGCACACACACACAAAAAAAACAAACAAAAAAACCACGTATGTCAGGTGAAAAACATATGCATGGGCTGGTTGAACGCTGCACGTGCTACAGAAATTGATGAAACGACACGATCGACTAAGGATGAAATGAGCGCGCACAACTGCTGAAAGATGCAGGTTGTTGTGTTTGGTTTGAGGTGCTTCTTTTTCGTTTCTTTTTTAAATTTCTTCCTTGAAATATGACCCTGATCTCTATTACCTAGGAGAGATTCCAAATGACAGTACATCTATATAATCAGGGAGCCTATATAGAGGCAGGCTGTAGACTATCCCCGATATAATGGATTACATAGTGATCGAGTGGTCGCAACGTAAAGAAAGTAGCTATGTATCTTACATATTTCCAAACATGTTTTCAGTTTCCTTCAGCGAATTCGAGCATGCGTAATAAATTGAACTCTGTTACCATTTTGCCAGATACGGCAGTATGCATATTAACGTTGTAGCGAGTTTCAAACAGTTCAACTTCGAAGCGCCGTTAGGGGTCGCTTCTTTACACCTTGCGGAAACACCACCGCGCCGCTAGGTGTCGTTTTCATTTCGCTCCCCGTAGCCAGGCACTGTAGAGGAGTTTGGAACTCATCGTCAAGGAATATTTCAAAATGGCGGATCAACCCAAACATAATGCACCTCATGGAATGGAACCGTATGATTTGGGGAAAACTTCGGATCTTGGTGCCCTCAGCGCAGAGCAACAGGAGAGACTAAACAAGTTTAAGGTAAGATTATGATAGAAATGCCTTTGCTATGGTGACATAAATAGACATATTGGATATGCATGTTGATTTTTAGAGAGTGTTCTGTTTTCGATCAAAACAAAACTGATAGTTAGTTGCTAAAGCACTACAGAAACTGATTTAGCCCAAACTGATTAAGATTAATTCTCCACACAAGTCTATTCATTGCTATGTCCTGTCATGTATATGTGCACGCCTCCACGTCAGTTCTTGATATGTGTTAAATGTATTTTATGAATGAAATGTCAATAGATCTGCCTCAAAACTTACAAAAGCGTGTTTGGGCATCTATCGACTTATAGTAAGATATCGATAAAGTTCCCAAAGGGCAGGTAGTGCACTTTACCGGGCGCAATTTTTCCGATTTTTATTTTGATGGACATATTTGCACCAAAGGTAAGCCAAACCTAACCTTTATTCACTAACCCTAAGGATCTAGAAGTGGGGTGCCCGAGGGCTAAGGATCTAGAAGGGGGGTGCCCAAGGGCTTATATACCGGGCGCAATTTTTCCGATTTTTTTTCCGATGGATAAACTCGCACCAAAGGTAAGATTTATGATTATCTACAGTATTAGCTGAGAGCCGCGGTGCGGCCCTATACAGTCAAGACATGACCCTTGACTGTAGATCTATAGGACCGCATCGCGGCTCTTGGCTAATACTGTAGATGAATCTTGAACTGTTTGGGCCTCACCATCCTCTCCACCCTCTGCCTCATATGCATGTAAATCTATCTGCTCACTGTCTGTAACTTCCTGAGACAGCTGGAGGACCCTCCTAGTCCTAAGCCGCCTGGGTTTTGCTTTCAGTTAGTGGTGAATCACTGGGGTCATACTCTGGCAACTGTTAATAGACCTGAGCAAAGGTCCGTATTTTGCTAGCGGACAGGCAGTTATTTCGTACACTCTCTATGAGCAAACCCCAACTTTATCAGCCAGACACCAAGAAACGTAGTAACTCGCCTCTAGCTGAATTTATGTCAAAATATACAGAAGTAAAGTTGCTATTCTCTTTCTCCAACAAGATGCTATTTAAGTTGCAAACAGATATAGTAATAAAAGTGTTGTCATGATAGTCATACAATAACTATGTTCAGTGAGTAATCAATTAACAGAACAAATAATATTCCATTGCCTATTGTCACTGACCTATTGTGCATTCTGCTGTTTTTGAAATACAGAGACAAAAATTGATTTTGTTCTAGTATGAAACATTTGCTGACTTAATTGTGAGCATTATGAATTTATTTGGTTGCAGGTGCAGACAAGAATGGCAAATGAGAAGTATCTACGTGACCACCCAGAGGTTGAGTGTCTGCTAGCTGGCTTCCTGGGGTAAGCTCATCCATGGATTTCTGAGACACAGATGTTTAAGGAAGTATCAGTACCTTGATTTACCAATGCATATTTCTGAGAAAGCAGATCCCATGTAACCATGTCAGTACAGTAGTAGCTTGTAGCATTCTTGATGTTGTGAGTTGACATGCCCAGATGGTTGCAGATAATATTAGCCTTTAGCTTTTGATCATTTACACTTTACATAGTTGCTGTTAATAACTACAGTGGTGAACAACATTCACTACTCTAAGTTGCTGATATAATTTAAGCCAAGAAAGTCCTGTCTTTCCTGAATGTGTAATGTGTTGCTTTATTCTTGGCCTGATTCTCTGTTTCTAGCGATGTTCTGAAGAAGAGACCTGACAACATCCGTGAATTTGCTGCAGGTGAGAACTGTTTCTTTGGAGGAGTAAAGTCTATTCACAGATGCCTATGTGATCCAGTCGCAAAAACTGTAGTGAGAATGAGTGAGAATGTGATAGTATGGTAAACACATTCACTGTATTATTTAGAAAATGAAATTCATGTTCAAAATTCATCCCTTGTGTGTAGAACATTTATACACTGACACATTTCATCAGGACAATGTGTGAGGCCCATATTTGGTGTCCCCATTCATTGCTTGACTAGTGCTAAAATCAAGGTGAAACCCAACTCACTCGCTCACCCAACTCACTCATCATCAGGACATGTTGGTGTTAGTACACAACTGTCGAAACCTGTATGATATGTGTACTTCTTGTGTTGATCCCGGTATAATGTATGTTCTTTTTTTAAGACTACTTCACGGAACCAGGTCTTCCAGACAAAGTTCAGACACAACTGGAGGAGAGACAGGCCAAGATCAAACAGAACCGTATACTTCAGAAGATTTAGATGGCATTTTGACTAATGTCTGATTGTGGCTGACAACTGATGGGATCAGCAGCGAGGACCAATGTTATCTCAAACATGTTGTTTATCGAACGTCAATTATTTAAAAACTGTCAAATGTAAAGCTTACTGATTTGGGGTACAACAAGGAAATATATATCAGTAATCATGGTAACAGTGTTTGCCCGAGAGCTTCCCCCATTTCTTCAGTGTTTGTGCACTACTGATGGTATTAACTTGTTAAATGTAGGGTTTTAAAGGTCTCACAAATTCCTTTTCCTGTGTGGAAGTTACTGTAATGTTGTCCGTCATTGTCTGCATGACTGTTAAACTATGTTGGACCAAGCACACAAAACGGCCATTGTATGTGTTGCTGGGTAATCCATAACTTGTGAAGCATCCAGTGCGTTGGCCTGTTACCTTTCAGTGCCTGTGTGTATGAATGGGAGGTTTGTCATCATTGTCACTTCTCAGGCAGTTCAATACCTTTTGTGCATAATCCTATGTATTATTTACCAGTTTTATTTATGACGTTTATTTTCATTTTGATACTTTGTCTTGTTTTCCATTTATTTTTCTCTCACCTATGTACCTGGTCTAACTAAATGCTGGAAGAATGGTAGTGTCTGACAGAAAGTAAGAGGGGTGTGGGTTGGTGAGGGTTTTAGAAAGGGGAGACAAATCTTACTGTCTTGACCGGGGACCGATCACCTCATTGTAATCCTCTCAGTATATGCTGTGTAACGTTGCCATAAATAGAAATGGTCAACATTTAAACCATTAGTCATGTCAATATGTTGGATCTTCAAATCTGTCAGTTTTTTATATATTCAATCAAGTCAGCTGCAAATGATTCCAAGATATGATTTCAGCCAAGTCTAAATTCTGTTTTGCACACACTCTTATTAACTGCTCCCATGAGCTGGCCTGACCTCTTGTTGTCAAGAAAACAGTTCATCACAAATGATATTTCCTTAGAGGGTATGTAAACCATAATGTTTCATATTGCATGGTTGATGTCATTCATGTTTGTGTTGATAGTTCTGCCCAGACTCTGGTGTTGTCTACAGAGGGGTGAAGCTGTTACTCCATCAGTGCCTGTTTGCGATGCTGAGCAACTTCTGTCACACTCTGAGCTTTTGTCTCACTTCACTAAAAGCCATCGACATGAGAGTGAAGACAGTGATATGTTTTTGATATAGTTTTGTGATGTGTATTATTCTTGTTGCTTCTAATTTATACAAAAGTGAATATAAACTGGTACTGTGAAATGGTTGTGGTTTGTTTCTTTCTGCCAGGCGTTAGCAGGCAGAGGTTGTCATGGTGATCATTGCTACATGTCCCATGTGTGTCCACAATGGCCTCTCTAGCCTCAGTGAGGTTCCAGTGCCAAATGTGAGTGAATATGGTTTTACGCTGCTTTATATTCAAGCAATATCATTGCAAGGCACACCAGAAATATGCTTCACACATTGTACACATGTGGAGATGACGGTGACCAGTGGACACTCTAGGCCATCCTGCTTCCCAGCCAGTGCAAAATATGACCACACCTCCCACCCCACCCCCACCATTCCTGTCTTTGATGCAGTCATTGATTGTTGTTATTGTGACCACTTTGAAAGCCTGTTACAGAGGTTGATTACACACAACCCCCATGTAAAGCAGGTGGAACAGTAGGAACTAAGGAATAAACATTTTTTTTCACAAATGTGAAATATTCTAAACAGAACGATACCTCTGACGTTCCCCACATGGGCACAGTGTGTGAAGCCTTTTTCTGGTGTTCCCCGCTGTGATATTGCTGGAACATTGCTAAAAGCGGCACAAAACACAACTCCCTTACTCACTCACTCTGACGTAGGAATCTGGGCACTTCCAAACTAAAACTGCAATGGTTGACCAGAAATAGGCACGTACAAAACTACAGAAGGACCATACGAAATCACGGTAATAAAATACAATACAATCATCCAGAATAATGGCAGAAGCAAGTAAGATGTTCCAGAGTATAAGAATGCTTTCACGAATGCTCCGAAAATAGTTCCGCCTAACTACTGATTGGCCGAAAGGAGGAGTGTGTTCTTGAATCCAGAACAGTACCTGTTGGAGGCTTGTTGGGAGTATGGTTTTCGGAAGGGTATCGAACCCACAAGTAGGTAAGAGTGAATGAGAGTGAGTATAGTTTTATGCCGCACTCAGCAATATTCCAACTATATGGCGGCGATCTGTAAATAATTGAGTCCGGACAGGACAATCCAGTGATTACCAGCATGAGCATCGATCTGTGAAACTGTGACCCAAGTCAGCGAGCCTGACCACTCTATGACGTTAGTTGCCTCTTACGACATGCATGGCTTACTGAAGATCAATTCTAACCCCGATCTTCACGGGTAAGTAGATAAGATGTAGCCAGATCAGTGAAAGATCGCACCCTTATAAGTCTAGCTTACTATTTAGAAATCGTTCGGTCCCAAAACCTGTCAAACGGTCAAGCCTGAGATGTTTCAACTGTAGCTACTACTGCAATGACATGGGCCCAGACAACACTTGATATTTTAATGGAACTTCAGTCATTTACTATCTGTGAAAATCACAAAACCGAAAAATTCCTCTTCTCCTATGTGACAGTTAAGCAAGTCTGCAGTGATGATGAGAGGATCTGTTGCTCCAAATGTGTACCGTTTCTCTAGTCTTAAACACATCGACATACATACCCAGTCAACTTTAAACCAGTTAGTGTGATGGCGGCTTTTGATCAGTAAATGCAGTTTTGTGAAGAAGTTAACATGTACGCTTTCAAAAACGGCATTTTTTGTCACCGTTTTATGTTTCATGAGACTTTGTAAGTCTCTCAAACTTAGTTGGGCAATGTCGATATAGTTTCATATTTTAGGCAGATAGGACATCTTATTTGTCCCTTCTTTGGCATATAGTAAGTATGTACTATGCTGGATGCTGGTTAACCTGTTTTGATTGTTTGAGCCTAGAAATCCTTCTAATCTCCAATCTATATAATATAATACCCACTACGTTTTCAAGATCTTTGAGAAAATCAGGGTTTACGAAGAATATTTTGGAGAATGGGAGAATACTATGAATATGGTCCCTGTCATAGTGTCTCTGAAATATGATCACAGACGTCTGAGCCTTGTCAGTGTCTTTGCTTTGTACGTCTTTGGTTCTATCATAATATTTGATGTCTTTTGTGAAGTGCTTGTTTTGAATTTTGCCGAAGCTGATACTTTTGTGTGCCATAAACTCAGTATCCTGTTATTTACCACTGGTATGGTATTTATATCTTATAACATGCTGTTACATCCTTCCCTAAAAATGTGGCCCGGTGTTTCTTATAGTTTCAAGTAATGATGACATTGCTATCACAGGGCCAGATAATTAATCCCCGAGAAACCTGTAGGAACCGTGGAATTGTCACATTATCTCCTTAGATAATCTCCACGTTCTGTGACATTCCAATGAGAAGATACAATCCTGGAAAGCACACCAGGTTGAGCTTACAGACGAAATGTGCAAGTACAACGAACATATCACTCATAAATATGACATGTTTGACGTTCCTATCAGGCTTCATTGTGGCAACAGGTGCTACGGCTTTACACATGACGCATTGATGTTACAGCATGCTGACATTTCAGTCAATGGTGCTGGCACGCCAACCCATGAGGATGCTTTATCTCCCCCAGGCAACCTGTCCGACCAGGAGAACTATATTAAAAGCTGTGTTCCATCAAGGCAAGACAATGATTTAGATACCAACGTATTAAAAACAAGACCTCTGTTTTGTTAAATAAATTTTATTGAAACTTGAAAAAGGAACGAATAAACAATTATAATAATTTATTTTATGCTAGAAAGTTATTACATCACAATTTGGTAATCTGTACAAGAAACGCAAAGGAATAATTATGCAATACTATGGAGGCAAATGCCGTAATACTGACAGTAAATCTGACAATCTCAGACACAGGAAACAACAAACTGTGACAAAACAGGAAGTGCTGCCCATTCATAGCAGGATCCGCGGGGAAGTAGGTGCATCGGGAAACCCTGAACATCCAACGGGCAAACGCAAAGACGCAGCTAATGTGTAATATGTGTGTATTAACATCATCCTTCTTTATCGGTGGACACTTTCTTCCCGAACGTACTTGTCCGAAGAATGCCATGTTCATAATCTCCTTTATAAGGGGACTATCTACTCCTGAACATTCCTTGATTATATACTGAACAAGCAACGGAACACCACTTCATCTCAGTGTTCTTTTATTTGTTCTCACATTTTCACCTACAGTGCAATACAGAGGCTGCGAAGAAAGAAAGACGAATAAAGGAACATTTATGCTATCATGTGTTCCCTTATTTGTTTTTCTCAGTATATGTTATAGTGCTTCAGGTGTCGGGTTATTTATGTTTCTATTTATCCTGGTAGAAAAGCAGACTGGATATATCCTCTTTTATGTTATGGATAATACCTGTGAACTCACCATCACAGGTTTAATTTTACTGTCGGCAGATTGAGCTGGCAACAGTGCCGTGGAGTTATGGGCGAGATTGCAGTGGCATGGCTACACAGTAGCGAGTGTTTACAGCTGAAATGTTTGAGCAAGCACAGTATATAACGGTATAGATCGATACAATAATAGGGCAAGGTAATACTAGAAATGGAAACACGGGATGAGTTAAAAAAATCGTTTCAATAATACTATTTTGTCAGAAGCAATTATCAACTTCTGCAGTTCATAATTAGATTCCCAAAGTTGTAGACTAGGCGTTTATCACAGTTCTTTATGACCTGAAGGTAGGCCCGCCCCCTGAGTGTGGTGAACCACGTGGTAGGGCTAATACTGTAGCTGGTTCTTCTTAACTTGCTGTCTCCGAGGGGTCATTCGCTCCGACACCCAGTCTGGGTGGATGATGAAATGACCAGTAACCATCGGCTGTGTCGACTGCAACAAATATGAAAAAGATTTGTGAGAGAGTTTAACGCAAATTTTATCATTGTAAGCGTTGGAATCGGAATTGAATTTGTTGGGTGAATAGTGTAACCTGCAGGTGAAGGAATGCGTATTTTTCTCTGTGTAATGGTGTACATTCTGCTGCGAAATGACGCTGGCCTTAGCTTTTTGTCACTGTGAAACCCCTCGAAATAGGGAATGATACCGCTTAGTCAATTCGATTCGATTCAACGTCCACAGGTTCCCCCGTGTCAAAGGGAGGTAACTTTGTACACCAAACCGCTGCGTCGCCCTTGAGCCCAAAGGTATATTGACTACAGGACATATTGATTTTAAGGTACAACACTGATTAATTGATAAGGTCGAAGTATATTGATAGAAAGGCATGACATATTGATTAGCAGGAATAAGATAATATTGTATCGATTGAAAGCTATAGTGATTGATCATGGTGGACGTACCTGGAAGCAGCTGAGATCGTGGACGTAGTCCTTGCTGAAGGACGCTCTGCGCCTGTAGCGGCCCATGGGCCTCGACTCCCGGGCTGACTGGGGGTACATGGTGTAGTTACCCATGGGGGTGGCGCTGAAACATGGCACCCGGAAAACGTAAATACTGGCCCTGACTTCTATGTAACACATTGTTAGTATGGACAGTTTGTCATGTGTCGCCTGAAAGGCTTGATATACATGATGTACGGGACCGGAAGTCTGTGTATCTCGTGTGTATAGCAGGCACAGGGTCGGATCATGTTGTACTACAGCTTGTTCAGCTTGACCTGAGCTACTCTACATATGCATGACCCGGGAGGTAAAATGGCACAAATGCCAGGTCGTGTTAACGGCATTAAATAGAGGAACAGAGAATATTATTAATGTTACCTTCGTGCGAAGCATGCATATATCGAAAAAAAGTAAACTATCTGTAGCTTCTCTTCAAAGAAAAACGCGAGGACATTGCTGACGATTTCTCGACACTGAGATATGACACTTTGTCTCTGCTGTTAGGACATGTTGACAATCAACTGACAAAGGTGCACCCCTTTACAATAATAGAGCCAAGCAGTTATGACACGACCACACAATGCATTAGTATTCACTAAAACGTGTATCTCTCACGTGTATGTACATATTGTAACGGTGTATGCACCAACAACCACAAGAATCACCAGATGATGTATCTGGTGCCTTACCTCTCTAAGTGTCTGACCATGCCAGAGTTGTCCATCTGGTTGAAGCCGTTACTGTAAGGATTCCACGTCGTGGGGTATTGGTTCTCTGGCTGGGGAAAGTAAAGACCCTCCGACTGGGTCAGGGAGCGGCCGAAGTAGGGTCTGGTCCTCATTGGGGACATACTGCGGGACCGCTGGTAGGAGGACATTCCACGGTTCATCGTCTTGCTCACTCTACAGGCAGCGTTTTTCTCTGGAATACAGAGTGTAACAACATTCAACTAGGTTCCAGTGAAAGAGATACGGCTTATACACAAACACACAGTCTTAATGTCAAGAATATAACATGTATTATAGATGTATCTGACACAGACCGTTGCCAGGGGCACTTCCGGGACAGGATCGATACCCCCACACTTGCCATCTGGCCGGATGACCCACACAGATCATGTTAATTGATAACACCTCCACTTGATGATTCACAGTAACATGGTACTCATGACCTACATTTATTGTCCGAAACTTTTATTGTTTTTTGTCCAAAACAATGAAGACAGGCGTGATAGTGCTGAACTGATTTGAAGGAGGCGTAGAGTGAATCTCTCTCAACTGTCAGTTGATACAAGTCAACTTTAAGTTTTATGGACGTTTTCCGTGGATATACAGTATGTTTCCCAGGATATATATGTGCACTAAGCCCGAGCGTTGCTTTCACACCAGGAAGCGACGGGATATGGACCTCTAGGGGTCCATTCCCAAGTCCAGGTCCAAGACAAAATCATGGACGACGTTTTGTAATAAGGCCCCGATTTATTATGAAGAAGAATAAAAATTATATTATAAAAAATAATTGTGTCTGCTGCTGTATCCACACCTAATATAGGAGATGACTTTATCGCTTCCGCTGACGGGATGACTCACCGTAGTCTGTGGAGGCGTTGGTGACCCAGGAGTTCAGCTCAGGCACATAAGTCAGTGGGGATCCTTTCTCTAGAGCCTACATGACCAGAAGAAGTGATGCCTTGTGAGTCTTTAGAGTGTTCGGTCACCAGAGCCTGGCATCTACATGGCACTTACTGAAGGGGTGCCAACCCCAACCTCTCAAACTATCAGGCATATCACTGAACTCTTGAAACAGTTAACATGGACCATACACCTGAATTACAGTACTTGTTTGACACAGAATGCATAATCATGCTTGCTCATAGGCTGATGACTGCACTATTGATGTACCACTCTTTTCGCAGTTTAAGAACCTGAAGACTGATTTTGAACATTAAAATATTGGCGTCCAAACAAACGAAGAACCAAACAAACATATTTAAATGTGAAGCTCACCTCAGAATCTCCAAACGCATATCCTGGGTGGACGGAGTGGGGCCTGTCTTCGATGTCGCCGGGTACAGATAAGTAGGGGGTGGGGACGCGGTGGATGCCGATGTTAGTGTGCGGGCGGAGAGGTGGGTGACAGCTTACGTCAACTGGTCTACGCTCGGGCCATTCACTCCAGTGATGAGCAGCAGGTGAATCTGAGAAACACAGGAAATACATTGAAACAATAGCATCACAGTAGTTAATCTAGCTCCTCCCCGCTGCCCGCAATACAAGTAGCGAGGTCAATGGCACAAGGTCCGTTCAACAAAGTGGCCGTAGTTAAGGTGGTCGTACCGTTCGTACTTTAACAAAGACTCGGACCACTCTTACCTATATTCCTTGATCACTTTAGCTGCAGTGTTATTGCGTTTGCTCAAGTTAGCTTTCCATGACAGTCACGTGTATTTACCTTGACTTTGCTTTTGCCTCACAAAAACGTATTCCTTTAAAGACCAGTCTGAGCAAGGTTCCGAACAAATATGGAGAATGGACTCTGAGTGATGGACTTTAGTCAACGCTGTTGTTACCAATATCCAAACCAGTACTGTGTCTCCAGGAACAGTCTACATACAAGTGTGTACGTGCACATGGAGCGTGACCTCCGTGTACCGCGACACAAACTGTTAATGTTGCTTGTCATGTAATCTGTGTGTCTAATTACATTAAAAAATCATTCTCTTTCAAACAACACCTTCTGCGATAAGCGTGTGGAAAAAGGTTGCCGTGCGATAGTCCCTATAGCAACCTCGGCCTCGCCAGACAGCGGTGACACACCCACGTAAATTGTTAGTTGCATACTGCACATCAGCATCGTTCCTAAGAAGTAGACTGACGGTCTTTGTAAAGGAGCGACAGCATTTCTTTAAAATTCAGAGCCCGGAGGAAAATATAGACTAGCTTCGTTTAAGACTTTGGCACTGTGGAAATGGCTTGGCTAGACTAACGCTTAGTCTCTGTAGACACTGTTGATAGAAGAGTTGGGAGATTATCAAGAACTGCAAAACAGACCGGTTAGGTTTTGAGGACTATAATATACATACTAGTATAGGAGGAGACTTTGTAGTTGATGATTAACCGACCAAACAATGCTGTTTAATTCCATATCAAATGTTTCAGCAAGTTTTTGTGAACAAGTCACGAAAACCAATGGTTCTTATTACAAGGTGCAATTCTTGCCAGGGTGGTGTGAATTCTTCTTTGCCAATATTGCTAGACACAGGGGGAACTGGCGATCTGCAGATTCATAAATACGGATTGTAGAATATTGTGGGAAAGTGGATACAGACAGGTAAATATTGCAGGAACTGGATGCAGTTTGGTACATATTACAGTTAACGCCATATAGACATTCACATATTGTAGGAAAATGGTTATAGACAGGTATATATTGCAGGGAACTGGGTGCAGACAGGTAAATATTGAGGGGATCTGCTACATATAGGTAAATATTGCAGGGAACTGGATACAGATATGTGAATATTGCAGGTAACTGGATAAGTGGATTAGTAACCACGGATTAACGACTAAACAGATTAATAGATTATCGACAGACCAACTTAGATACTGGGGCACACCGATTGAACGACTGTATCAGAGCTCGTACAAATGGCAAACTATTCATCGCCGATTGGCTAGATCCTGTCTTCGAATGCAAGGGAGATACATGTAGCTAGTAGAAAGAGACGACATCGCAATGCACCGACTGTGAGCAATTCAAGCTAATAATCTTATACATAGGCTCTATCTCTCAGTTAAATGTACAATTAACGGATAATGGCGTGTGCACATTATGACTAATATTCTTTATCACGACCTTATACCAGTGTCTCTACAGTTGGACGGATCCTCCACATAGACTTTTAGAAAGGCGAGGAATACCCTGTTGTTATCCTTCATGTCGAGGGATCAAACACTTGGTGTATTTCTAAGACACTGACATTATTTACTGAAGCCGTTGAACGGTTATTTGTTAGAACACAAAAGTATGTGATACTATCAACAATGCAGCATATTTGCTTACACAGACGGCTATCTGATACCTCCACACAATGTCGTGTGTACCTTATACCCCGTACAACCCATTAAACGTGTCTGACAGCTACATATATACAGTGGTGTTGCTGCCATATCAAATACAGATTAAGACAGATAGATACGAGCAAACAGTGAAGGCGCTACCCCAAATAATATACACATTAATATGATGTAAGACTTGCTACGAGCAAACATTAAGGGAAGTGCTCCAAACTAAACACACCAGCCACGATAGAAGCTCAGATGCAACCCACTAAGCGTAACACTCAGCTACGTGTACACATTAATGACATTAGACCTTAGTGGACAGATCAGCAATCACATGCATTCACGTGCAGTGGTAGATCCTCCCAACAAACGTATTAGCAATCAATCACTACCGTACATACACCACGGGTACTGCCTCTTAACAAACCCATGTGTGTGTCAAAGAAAAGAGGGTTTAATACTACACATTTACATGCATGCATCATTATTAAAATGTATGTCAACATTAATTTTAAAATCGATAGACGTACTGGAAAGTTTGAACACACCAGCCTCCTTCAACCTGTCAAATACCAACATCAATCACTTGAGTTTTGATAAAGTTCAGTCACTGTTTATCAATATTAAAACATGTAGGTATCCAGGTAAGGTACACGCTATGAGTATGGAGTGCGCTAGTAGCTATCAGGCATATCAGCAATATCGATGTGTATCTCACCTTCCAGTCAGGCAAGCCAGTCCACTGTGTGGCCAACACAGAAGGAACGAGTTAAATAGCTGGCCGTGACATAACCCCCGCTTAGAAACGCACTTGCCTACGACCCGTCTCCCTGCCTCTGTGTAATATTGCACAGGACTCAATGACGCGATATAGACTTCTCTGTCGTATTTTTAATACAGTAGTACATGTACATAAGACACATGTTGACATGAAAGCAAGCAGTGTGCAAGGTACATATAGGAGGCCCTGGCTGTATTCAGTGTACCATATCAGAAAATCAGGTTGTCGAACAAATGAACTGGAGGCGTCTTTTGACGCTGTCTGACACGTGTCTCCACGTGTTGTGGACAGAGATACTGGGATATGTCCACCTACCAGATAATTGGAATCACAATGGGCCAGTCAATAACATTCCGGGTACATCGTAAACCGTTTTAACTTGGGGTTAGGAGCCAGACATGACGAGAGTTTGTTAGATATACAGACGTAGATATTTCGCCATATACCAAGAATGTATTGTGAAGACTCAATAATCCGCATGCATGCTAGATATCAAGTAATGGCGAGTGGCAAGCATTCAAACCTTAGCTACCAATATATACATGTGATAAACAACATAACCACTCGTTTCAAAAGTCATTATGCAATTGGATAACTCGACCTCCGAATTGTGCCATTGTATATCCTCGACGGTCAAAACGATGCTCAAATTGTTGATCACTGGATTGTCTGTTCCAGACTCGATTATTTACAGACCGTCGCCATATATACTACCAGTCAATAGTTTATATTCACTTAAAGAACTCATTGTATCTTGTTTATAGATATGGCTACGGCGAAGTTGAGCTTTTCCTTTAACGCGAGGGAACCAGCTGCAAATCATGCAGGTTAATTACACGAGGATCATGCTTTAAATCCCGAAAAAATATTGTGCATATTGAAAAGCTGTAGTTTGGTTTAAGGTTTTGTTAAGAATTCGCCAACTGTCACGGAATTTCCTTGTTTATTGAACTCATGACAATAATCTTTTCAACGTTAAGACTTCGTTTTACAACACATCAGTTTATGTGTAAACAGTACCTTTAAACAGAATGGATCAGTTTGCAAAATCCAGTTTAGAACAGTTGACTGAAGTAAATGGCTACATTTACACTAGTGAGTCTAAACTTTTTATGAGTAGTACAGCTGGATTATTGCTGAGTGCAACGTTAAACAACAACCAAAACAAAACATCAGGTAGACTCAAGCAGTTGTTAGTGGAATAAAGTCACTTTGATCTCTAGACTCTTGCATATCATCCCGTTGTTCATTGGTTAGCAAGCTATATGTGTTATCGTTGTATGTTATTGTGTTGGCTGGCGGAAAAGGAAGACACGCCGTAGTCGTTTGTCGATGTGTGTTTTAAACTGCAAGACATGAATTATCTCTTTATATTGTTTTAGTTTTGACATCTTTGAACGTTGCGTTTCATAGCCATTTAAATACTACAGATTTTGATGTGTGCTGATGGAAATAGCTCTCTTCAATGTTAACTAACTTGCGCTAATCTACCATGGCAACTTTATTCAGCTAAACAGCTCAACAAGATACATCTATCTCGACCACTTCACCAATACACATCTATCTCGACCACTTCACCAATACACATTTCTCTCGACCACTTCACTAAGACACATCTATCTTGACCACTTCACCAAGGCTCATCTATCTTGACCACTTCACCAAGGCACATCTATCTTGACCACTTCACCAAGGCACATCTATCTTGACCACTTCACCAAGACACATTTCTCCCGACCACTTCAGAAAGACACATCTATCTTGACCACTTCAACATTGCGCATCTATCGCGACCACTTGACTAATACACATTCCTCTCGAACACTTCACCAAGACACATCTCTCTATACCACTTCACCAAGACACATCTATCTCGACCACTTCACCAATACACATCTATCTCGACCACTTCACCAATACACATTTCTCTCGACCACTTCACTAAGACACATCTATCTTGACCACTTCACCAAGGCACATCTATCTTGACCACTTCACCAAGGCACATCTATCTTGACCACTTCACCAAGACACATTTCTCCCGACCACTTCAGAAAGACACATCTATCTTGACCACTTCAACATTGCGCATCTATCTCGACCACTTCACTAATACACATTCCTCTCGAACACTTCACCAAGACACATCCTCTCTGCCACTTCACCAAGACACATCTATCTCGACAACCTTTCCAAGACTGATCTATCTCGACAACCACTGTAGGACGTCTACCACATTATTGCCTTTTACGACCATCGAGGTTCACGAGTGAGGACAAAAGACATGCATGAGTAGGATGCTTTTTGACCACTTTCAGCAAATTATAACTATACAACTTTGTAAACTGAATGTCAGTGTAATTCGGGTCTTCAGGCATCGACACAGGAAATGTCTGTGTAACTCGGACTGCTGTCTATGTGGACTTCTTAGTCTGTCCCAAGCCGGACCGAATTAGACAGAGTGCACTGTATCAGGACGAAGACAACTTATTTCACTCACGTGGGTGCAGAAACCGGATACCACTTGGCTTAACAGATTCTTGATCTTGTCCTACGGCGTCGCCACTCACCTTGGTCGTTGTCAGAAGGGTAGTAGGTGTCAGGGTACTTCGGTTTAAGAATGGGCCTTCTGTTGGGACGCTGCGGGGTAGAAACCGGCCACACGTGCATAATGTCACCTGTTGTCACTCGCTGTTACTACGGCATGAACAACTCGGCGACGTGGACGTTGGTAGATCTGACAGGTGCACGACAGGTCGGAGGCCCGGATTTATTCACTAATACGTCTACCTCGACTGCTTATCTATCCTAGAACCCCGCACTCCGTGCAATTAAATACCCTAACCGCTGAATGCCTCTCAGCCCAGATATAGACCAGATATAGACCGATTTGTTTTCATTCAATCATTCCAGCTGGAAACCGTTATTTTTAATTTCTAGCCGTGTCTGGTTCAGCATAGGTCAGCTGTATCGTGATGACGGTAAGATAAAGACATGTATGCTTCACTGAATCCGAAACCTAGTTTTCTTGATTTTCGTGCCTGTGTCTGATAGTGAGTGTTATTTCCACCCACTGCCTCCCTCGCCTCACTGACTTGAGCAAGGGAGGTCACGTGATCAGATCATTAATCGTTCAGTGTCTTTCATCACTATTGGCTACATGGTTTGAAGTGTGTAAGGGCTGAGCTTAATTCAGATAATACCAAGGGGGAGACAACCATCGATAACACACAACAGTGTAGTCACGTGAAAGATGAAGCGTGTGTAACAGTTTGATTAAGGTGTAC
Source organism: Haliotis asinina (assembly GCF_037392515.1). NCBI lineage: Eukaryota > Metazoa > Mollusca > Gastropoda > Lepetellida > Haliotidae > Haliotis > Haliotis asinina. The sequence continues at coordinate 10,608,327 of NC_090282.1, forward strand.
ACAAATCCTCCATGAATCCTCTTAACCCAATAGCTTATCTCCTTCTACTCTGGCATGTATGTAATTGGGTAAGTAGCCGTGAGCAATTGGACATTTAAACCTTTTGAGACCTTGAGAAAAAAGTAAGATGAGTCCCAAAGAAAATTACACATGATCATTACTCAAACGCCACCTGATTCCACGGCAATTTTACCTCCAAAATGGTCTAAACCGGCGATCATTCCCCAGCATAGCATAGCTGCGAGAGCGCCAAGCATACCGAGGTATGAATTTCACGATTGCAGCATGCGCAGTAAAGCTTTCTGCGCTGATTTGAAAGAGGACGACAAAAGATAACTTTTCTTGAATGTCAGGTCATTTCTAAGAAATATCTATAACAAGTTATTAGCAAACAAAACGCTTGGATATCTCGTGGTCATGTCAGTGGTAACTCGACCATTAACGACTTGTGTGGGTGCACGTGCCCACGTGAAACGTAACATCGTCCAAGACCTGGATGATGAGGACCATTGACCGTAACGACCGTCTGGCAGACGAAGTTCCTTGACTGTCGTTGGCAATGTTGAGGGGTTACCTCTCTCCACCTGTGCCATCAGAAGGTGGGGAAGCTGCTGGACTCTTAGGTCAGATGCCCCTTCTTCACAGGCATGCAGGAACGTATGATGTGTTTCGCGCTCAGAGAAAATAACATCTTGAGGACTTGGCGTTGGGTTCATTGGTCCGATGAAAGTCACTACCTTCTACGCCTTATCGGTCACTAATGGAGACTGCGTAACGATGCAATCGCCCCAAGAGATCAAGGGAACTGAATCCTTTGGCTATAGCCTAGTGATGGTTTTGGTTTGCGTTGCTCAAACTGGATGTGAATCGTCCACGTCATCAACAGGAAGGATACTGTCGTCGAGCAACACTCTGACAACCAATATACACTGCTGACAACCAATAAACACTGCTGACAACACTAGACCTCAACGTCCGCGAGCCGTCATCGCCCATTTGTTCAACATAGCCATCGAAACATTACCACATACCACAAAGAAGCCCGATTACCCGATTCTCTAGGAATGGGTAAATCAAATGTCCAAAATGTTGCCAAACTGTCAACTCAGACACCATATCATCGGTACAAAAAGCAGGACGTGAAATCTGAAGTGTGTCCAACAAAAGGGGAGATAACCATCAATATTCGAGAAAAGGGTAGGCATGCCATATCCTACCAGTAGCACTGTCATTACAAGTTGCTTAAAGAAACTAAATATTGATCCAATGCTACATTGTTTCACGCCGATAATTAAATGCAACGTTATAAAAGTGCCAAATATCAGATTATAGTCTACGATACATTAGATATAGGTAATACTACGCCAGTCGGTATACCAATACAGATCTATTTTGCATGTATATAATACCAAACTGTATTTACGTTACGTATACAATACCAGATTGTATCACAAAATAAAAGATTATATCACAAAACACCAGATCACGTCAGAAGGTATATAAAGCTAATTTTATTTCCTCTATTTATTTCTAAACCACGTTGTACATACAATACCGGTGCATAGCACGTTGTATACGCAATAAAAGATTACATGTATATCACAAACTGTATATAATACTAGGGAATGTGACGTTATGTGACATATACTCTCCCACTCACAACCGATGAGAGACAAGGAGACAAAGTGCTCATGGATACGTTCACACATACACTCCAACTCATCAACTCATCAACTCACCTGATATCGTGTCAACTTTCATGTCAACTCACCTTGCTCATGGTATACCGGTACAACATCAGTCTTGAAATGATGTTCTGCAGACCTCCTGGCTTGAAGTAGGGATACCTGACCGCCCGCTGGCCCCTACAACAGTGAGTGAGTACACTTACACACGATGAGCGTAGCCTACTACTACTACTACTACTACTACTACTACTACTACTACTACTACTACTACAGTAGGTATCAGGTACCTGGTATGACACATGCAATGCGAGGTATCCTTAGAAGTGTACAAAGTATGACATATGCTATATGTGGTGTGCAGTACAAATACCGGATTTTAGGTAACAAATAAAAGGTACCCAAATTGGCGTACCTGGTATGATGTATTCCGTTCGGTTATCCGGTAAAAAGAACACATCATAGGTACTGCATGTAAGTAACCCTGTTTGAGGCTATCGATTAGTCAACGTTTATCAGTTAATAAAAAATATATTCTCATTCCACAGTTATGCAGAAAATCTGGATGAGAGAGTTTGGTTATCAGAGAGAGGGAGAGAGATTTGGCGCGTCACAATCCATGGGAGGTAACTGTTATAGAAAATGAATGAAGCGCAATAAAATATACAAATGTTCCCAAGTCAACATGCACAGAGCACGTCTTTGAGTTGATGAGCGCGTCTGCACATACATTATGAGTATTATGACATTATGACGTATGTTATCGAGGTGAGCATGTGATCTCTATGTCCTTATATTTGACGTACTGAGGTTCATTTCAGGGAGCAACCTCTACTAAGGTAACCTTTACTCCCACTCTTTAACATTGCTCTAAGGTTACTGTGACTTACGATCACCTCAGTGCTTTATGAAAGGAGGCCCTGGTCTGTGTGAACCCAGGAGATGTACATCCACGTATTTGTCTAACATGGTCGAGTTATTGTCTTGCAAGACCGGCGTCCATATTCAGCTAATGGCGTACCTTGCTAGGAGGAGAGGGTGGGTATGTAATGGGCGTGGCCTTGATGGTCACGTGTTTATTATTCCTCCTCTTGTAGGTGTCCTTATACTGGGTGGACCAAGGGCGGGGCACTGCAGTTGGCATGACGACTGCTCCGTTGAATGTTTTTGTAGATCTGTACTTTTTCAAGTCTGAAAGAAAACCAAAACCACATAAACAAATGGTTTCAGTATAAATGGATTTATGCACGTGCATATGCACATTTATACTAATACAAAAATAGGGGACTTTCCATTATTGATGTGATATTTTTCGGTGATTCATGGACTTATATGTATGTAAAAGATTACAATAATGATATCAAATGAAAAAATCTATTTAATCTGATCGACCAAGAGTGAGAACTGGCGTACAATACCCATTAGATACCATCAGCGCCTGTCTGTAAGAAGACTCGTCCCGTTATCAATGTATGAGAAGCAGGAAAACACTACACACCAATCAGAATCCGCGGAAGGACTGAGGTACATTGATTAGGCAATCCCGAGTACTTCAACCGGTTATGGTATTATTGTGATTGTTTAAAAAATCGTGAAAACCCTATACCGTCATGTTGACTCTACACAGAACATTGCCAACAGATCTGTGTTGAATATTTTGTAGTTTTTTAATAAGGACAGGTCCAAGGACAGTTGGGTATTCCAAGAGATTCATGTGCGTTTGTTTACATAACGGCTCACGTGTTTCCAAATGAATGATTGCTCTGCACACTGTTTGTAGGTAAAGTAATCTTGGCGCAATGTTAATAGGATTTAAGGTTAACCTCAGAAAACCTTAGAAAAGGTTCCTTCCAAAAATGAGCACCAGTTTCCCAGAACCACGTGTGATACAGTGAGTGGACAGATGATTCGTAACAGGATATACAAACAGAGCAAGCCTGTCCAACGTCCAGGGCCCCGTTTCACAAAACTCTCGTAAGCCTAAGATCTCGTAACTTTTCTCGTAGCATTCGCATCTCTTATGCTACAGTATAGGAGGCACAATGGCTACGAGAAAACTTACGAGATCTTAGGCTTACGAGAGTTTTGTGAAACGGGGCCCAGGTGTTATCCACGACTGACGGACGTCATATTACTGGACGATGTCTTGCCGCTCTGAAAATTGTTTTCGGATAAACCAAGGTTTACTTGGGACGTCCTTGACGGTCATCCTGTATGTCTCCTTTGTGTGGCGAGAAATGTTAGTCTGATGTTCCTCTTACGCTTTTCATCCATTTATCTAATTAAATATTGTTCCGTGTTGATCCAGAAGATGTAAAGAAAAGCGTTAACCGGAAATCAGCCCCTGAAAGAACTACTGAAAGGTGTGGAACCAATTAACAATAAATATGCTTCTGTAATTACAACTATATTCTGAAATTGCTATAATTGTAATAACAATTGTAGGTCATCACTAATCATATACGAGGGTAACATATATGATTAGTCGTTGCAAGAACACTACCGCATGCAGCACGTGAAATGTACAGGTCATGGAATAAAGGGCTCGTCAGTCGTGTGGCAGTCGTCACCCAGTCGACATGTTGTCTGGTTTGTGCACGTTACTCGAAACAATTAACGAACCTAACAAAAATAAAGTAATTTCGCAAAACAGTTTAAAACAATACAACGGTATCACTATGAAAATACAAAAATAGACTATCAGTACATATTCAGAGTCGTGATGAGGGCAATAAAACCAGAAATGGTACAATGTTCCCTTCAACCACATTAACCCGACTTTCAACTAAAGGCCTTGGTAGGCTATACGGTTATCACACGTTGTGCTGGTCTTGTGGTAACTTCTTGAGTAATGTGTGGTGAGAAGGATAACCATCAGTCATAACTGTGCCCTTCACTGAATCCACAGGTACAACGTGTACCAACAGCGAAAACAACACTGCCCCAATACAAGATATAGATGTCCTTTCTATTGAATATTTCTTCATTCGTTGTAAGCAATTCGATTAAAATACACAGCAATGGGGCGGGACAAATAAAATTTATCTGTCAGTTCGTTATAAGCATGTTGGATATTAACGTAGTTTACTGTTTATATGTAGAAGCACATGCAATTAGAACAAAGTAGATTATGTGATAATTACACACATACTGGTAAACGTAGGCCTTAATTTGTATTTTATCTCAATTTGTTTGCATGACGGCGCCCTTAGTAGTAGCCCCACAATTTGACGCAAAGTAGGTACACGTGGGTCTGTGTAGAAACAGGGATACTAAACCTTGTTCGGACACGGAAAAGTATACTTCTGTAGCAGTGTTTTGCGTTCGGGTTTCTCGTCATTGTGTCTTTTGTCTGATAGTCTGATGCGTACACACTGCTATACATACAAGTACTCACAAGCGTAAGGATCTGGATACCTGAAGTAGATAACCGTGTTTGTCGTTGTGTCTTTACTGTTACACTACCTTGTGAGTGTCGGGTGCACAAATGGGGTACATACAGTAAGGTGAATACATGATGTACAGACACTGGTAGGATGGGGTAAGAGACATACAAGGATTAGAGACTGGGATAGGAGGAAAACAAGGTGTTCAGACTAAGGTAGGAGTCATACAAGGTGTTCAGACAGGGATAGAAGACATTCAAGGTGTCCAGACTATGATAGGAGACATACAGGGTATCCTGATAGGAAGAGAAGACAAGGTGTTCAAACTGGGTAGCAGAGATAGGTGTTCAGACAGGGACAGAAGACGTACGGGGTGGTTAGACTGGAATAGGAGACGTACAGAGTGTCCAGACTGAGGTGGAAGACATACATGGCGTACAGGCTGTGATAGGAGACATACAGAGCGTACACACAGGAGTAGGAAACAGACAAGGTGTACACATACTGGGTTAGGAGACATACAGGGTGTACATACTGGGTTAGGAGACATACAGAATGTTCAGACTTTGATAGTAAACATACAGGGTGTTCATGCAGAGGTAAAGATTGGGAAAGGAGACAAACAAGGTTTTCAGACAGGGATAGGAGACATACAGGACGTTCAGACTAGATAGGAGACATACAGGACGTTCAGACTAGATAGGAGACATACAGGACGTTCAGACTAGATAGGAGACATACAGGACGTTCAGACTAGATAGGAGACATACAGGACGTTCAGACTAGATAGGAGACATACAAGACGTTCAGACTAGATAGGAGACATACAGGACGTTCAGACTAGATAGGAGACATACAGGACGTTCAGACTAGATAGGAGACATACAGGACGTTCAGACTAGATAGGAGACATACAGGACGTTCAGACTAGATAGGAGACATACAGGACGTTCAGACTAGATAGGAGACATACAGGACGTTCAGACTAGATAGGAGACATACAGGACGTTCAGACTAGATAGGAGACATACAAGACGTTCAGACTAGATAGGAGACATACAGGACGTTCAGACTAGATAGGAGACATACAGGACGTTCAGACTAGATAGGAGACATACAGGACGTTCAGACTAGATAGGAGACATACAGGACGTTCAGACTAGATAGGAGACATACAGGACGTTCAGACTAGATAGGAGACATACAGGACGTTCAGACTAGATAGGAGACATACAAGACGTTCAGACTAGATAGGAGACATACAGGACGTTCAGACTAGATAGGAGACATACAGGACGTTCAGACTAGATAGGAGACATACAGGACGTTCAGACTAGATAGGAGACATACAGGACGTTCAGACTAGATAGGAGACATACAGGACGTTCAGACTAGATAGGAGACATACAGGACGTTCAGACTAGATAGGACACATACAGGACGTTCAGACTAGATAGGAGACATACAGGACGTTCAGACTAGATAGGAGACATACAGGACGTTCAGACTAGATAGGAGACATACAGGACGTTCAGACTAGATAGGAGACATACAGGACGTTCAGACTAGATAGGAGACATACAGGACGTTCAGACTAGATAGGAGACATACAGGACGTTCAGACTAGATAGGAGACATACAGGACGTTCAGACTAGATAGGAGACATACAGGACGTTCAGACTAGATAGGAGACATACAAGACGTTCAGACTAGATAGGAGACATACAGGACGTTCAGACTAGATAGGAGACATACAGGACGTTCAGACTAGATAGGAGACATACAAGACGTTCAGACTAGATAGGAGACATACAGGACGTTCAGACTAGATAGGAGACATACAGGACGTTCAGACTAGATAGGAGACATACAGGACGTTCAGACTAGATAGGAGACATACAGGACGTTCAGACTAGATAGGAGACATACAGGACGTTCAGACTAGATAGGAGACATACAGGACGTTCAGACTAGATAGGAGACATACAAGACGTTCAGACTAGATAGGAGACATACAGGACGTTCAGACTAGATAGGAGACATACAGGACGTTCAGACTAGATAGGAGACATACAAGACGTTCAGACTAGATAGGAGACATACAGGACGTTCAGACTAGATAGGAGACATACAGGACGTTCAGACTAGATAGGAGACATACAGGACGTTCAGACTAGATAGGAGACATACAGGACGTTCAGACTAGATAGGAGACATACAAGACGTTCAGACTAGATAGGAGACATACAAGACGTTCAGACTAGATAGGAGACATACAGGACGTTCAGACTAGATAGGAGACATACAGGACGTTCAGACTAGATAGGAGACATACAGGACGTTCAGACTAGATAGGAGACATACAGGACGTTCAGACTAGATAGGAGACATACAGGACGTTCAGACTAGATAGGAGACATACAGGACGTTCAGACTAGATAGGAGACATACAGGACGTTCAGACTAGATAGGAGACATACAGGACGTTCAGACTAGATAGGAGACATACAGGACGTTCAGACTAGATAGGAGACATACAGGACGTTCAGACTAGATAGGAGACATACAAGACGTTCAGACTAGATAGGAGACATACAGGACGTTCAGACTAGATAGGAGACATACAGGTGGTGTAGAAAGGCTAGAAGACATACATATACATGATGTACAAATTGGGGTAATAGACATGTAAGGTGTACAGAAAGGTTAGGACACGTACGTGATGTACAGATTGGGGTAGGAGACACAAAAAGGTGTAGAGATTGGGGTAGGAAGCATACAGGGTGTACAGACAGAGGTAGGAGACAGGCATGGTGAACATGGACACTACCTGAACCGACCCATGGATGTAGTGCGTACAACATTTATGCTGATATTTGTTATCATGAAGGTAAGTGCAGGATTGTGTAATAAGTAATAATATTTCAGGATGGATACGGACACACATATTACACACCAGACTGGACACACACGTCGCATGTTGCTGACCTGTCCACCACAAAGTCTTTTTTTCTTATTTCCTTGATACCATATTCAGCAGATGACGTCTAATGAAGTCATTGAGAAGTTTTCCGTCAAATATCCCTGCACACTTTTTTCAAATCTCGCGGAAATGACATATGATATGGTAGACTACGTGGAAATCTATTAGTTGCCTAGCAACACAGTTATTTTTGCTGTCAACCTTCACAAGGAACTGCATATGTTTGATAGTTTTTGCCACTAAAAATGGAATGAGCAATAGTGCAGACATCTCTGGGTGCTAATGTCTTGGCTGTTTGTATATTTACATTCTTTAATACAAACAGATCAACGTAAACGGTGACAATATTCTACCCATGGTTGATTATAGTGCTTAAACAACGAATGCAAAACTGCCATGGAAATACCAAGTCCACTTACCTCACGCCATGTTATGTACGTGGTCACTACCAGGACGTCAACAGTGCTGGTATGTTAATAAGAGCAGGAATATTACTGAAAATATTTCGATAATTGTACCTAGCGGAAAGGCTGAATTGAACACAAAGACACACAAAGGTCTGCGTGAGCAGGCAGTGAAACACTGACTCAACACCGAGACTCGGCCCAGGCTGGGTCGCCTTGATCAGTGTACGACAGCACGCATGTGTACCCCGAACCCATCCAGTTATAGATACTCCCAGACACGCTAGGCCATATGCATGTCGCTATTGACATGAAGTATTAAGTTGTCGATAAGACTGCACGTAAACCCTTAAAAAGTCCACCTCATTGACACAGGTTTGCCAGCACTGGAAGTACTCTGAGGCCGGGTATCGTGTGAGGAGAACATGGGGGCGGCAAGGGGGAGAACTATTAGGGTAGATATGGACGAGGCTAAAGCCTGTTGAGGGTAGTGTGAATAAGGGGTAGAACTATCGAGGGTAGATGAGGATGAAGGTAGAGCATGTTGAGGGTAGTGTGAAAGTGTGGTAGAACTATCGAGGGTAGGTGTGGATGAAGGAGGGCAACATCTGTTGAATGTAGTGTGAATACGGGGTAGAACTATCGAGGGTAGATGTGGACGAGAAAGTCTAGAATCTTTAAGGGTAGTGTGACGGATGAGGTGTAGAACTTCACGTATTGCACTGTTACATCATCCTGAACTACTAACAAATCGATACCGATATGAATTGGTCTTCAGGACCCCATGTTTGTTGCTAGAGGCGACTAACGTGGTGGTCTGGTCACTGATAGTATCCGGCATGTGTAGACCGATGTTCATGCTTGAGCACTGCATTCTCTGGCCAAGACCCGAATATTCACAGACTCCGCCATACAGCTGGAATATCTTTAAACGAAAGAAAACAAAACCCAAACGAACAACCAACCACATAGGTGGAACATGAGCACGCTCTACTGTGCTAAATGCACTCGTGGCAAGATCACCCCGCACCCAACTGGCAGTGAGCCACGACTTGTCTGGGAGTGTAAGGGAGAGGGTTTCGTCTCGTCACCCGTCTCCCAGCTACAGGTAACTGTCAGTGTCTAAACGTTCTACAGAGATACCAGCATATATACTGCCCTGTAGGGAGATCTACTGATCGATCACTGATTTATGTCCCGATCGATGTCATCTGCTAGACAGTATAAACATTATCACAAATCAAGGCCTCCGACGTTAACTGTCGGTAATTGATTAACAAGGTTCACACAGGCACATTGTCCCAGAGGCAAAGTCTTCAACACGTAAACACTAACTCTATATACCCAGCAGGTTATATACGTTAGGAGTTGTCATACAGCGACATCTACCTACATGTATTGCAACCTACCCCTACCTACACCACAACGTGTCAAATGTACGTTATCATACAACAGTTTGACCATCCCTCCATCCTATCATACAACAATCGAAGTACTAGGTTTTGCCATTCAGCCGCCTGTTTTCACTACTATGTATGGTTTTCATGCAACGACCTGCACTCCACTGTACAGACAATGTAGATAAGTACAGTTTCAGCTAGGGTGGTCTCATACTTGAAGAGCTTTAAAATGTATGGCCTGACAAAGAAATGTGAACACCACGCCGGGAAATAAGCTGCGTGCTCATATTGCCCATGATAACGATTAGATATCCGTTCTTGTTTATGCAATGTTAGTCAGGGCAGAGATATCCTTTCTTGTTTATGCAATGTGCAGAGATATCCGTTTTTGTTTATATATTGTTCGACAGTGAACAGATAGCAATTCGTGTTTGTACATTGTTCAACAGTGCAGAGATAGCCGTTCCACAGCCCTGTTCCACTAAACACCAACAAAGTGTCGCTGTGCGCATGACTCTGAACATAGGGGTTTACATTACGTTTACTCTACAACCTCCATCCCTGACTGTCCGCCTATCAGATCTTCAAAACTTTTACGATCAACTCCCGAAGCCCTGCATAATTATGGGCGACATGAACGGGCATAGCCCCTGTAGACGCGAGAACAAAATACTCGAGACCCGCATCGGAGTTTATTATATTCATATTCAGCTACAATTTATCTTTCAAAAGATTCTTTAGACGTTGACTGAATGATGAATGCTTGAATAATACATCAGGATAGATCGTTTCACAAATCAGGGGCATGAAGAAATCTGTTCAGCTCTGATGATGTTACAAAACTACAATTTAAGCAAAAACAATGACATGATCTTTGCCCAATGCACTTCAAACTTATTTACTTTAGGCATTAAACTTTACACTGTGTATTGAAATTGTACAAAGACATTTGGTTGAATACACATTTGAACAGCATTTCATTAAACTTATCAAACATTGTTTACCAGTAATTATATATAATTCATTATTACTACAACTAATAAAGGAATAAAGGTATAAGTAATATGAGCTCAAAATAACTTACATTTGTTCCTTAACATGCAGTAATTAGCAGACAGTGAGGTGAGCAACTATCCCACATGGTGCCCTGGGGCAGGCTCACGGCACAGGGGCAGGAGCTGATGATATTCATTAACGGCTTCTGAAACACCTCCCTGGTTCAAGTTTAGAAACTCTACTCAGTATATTTGATGACATTTGAAGAACCGGAAACTTGACCTCAGTTTATATGTCAGTGTTTAAACAACAGACAATTTCAAGTAGGGTGGGTTCCACATTGTCTGACCATTTCCACCAAGACTAAGGCGTCCCTCAAGACAGCATCTTGTCTGTCACCCTTTTCGGCAGCAAAATTAACAGCTTCACAAAAAATTTAAATAGTTGTGTAGATGAGTCCTTTTCGTAGATGATTTCAGCATTTCATGCCGTGGCAAGAATATACATGCAATAGAAAGGCAGCTACAACTGTGGCTTTACAAAGTCCAAAAACGGGCCAATGAAAATTGCTTCAAGTGTTTGAAATCCTAAAGAAACTATTCACTTTTGTCGTAAATACAAACCACACAAGAATCCAGACCCGTCTTTGTGTTGTACGTCTATCAATGTTGTAGAAGGGGCCACATTCCAGGGAATCATATTCGATTGTCACCTCACATTCCTGCCACACATAAAATATTTCGACCTACTAAACGTCTTTCCAAATGCAGAGTAGGGAGGGGATCAGACTACTCTCCTTCATGTGCACAGATCACTGGTGTGCTCTAAACTGAATTACGGGTCCGATTTGTCTATCCACCACCAAGGCCTTAGGCTCTGTCTTGTAGCTTTTAGGACCTCTCCGGTAGACAGTCAGTATGCGGAAGCTAATGAACCCTCCCTTGAACAACGCATCAAAGAAAATCTTGCACTACAGTATATGACTACACTGCGTACAAACGAGTCCAATCCTGCGTGCAATTGTGTTTTCCACCCTCTTTATGAAAACCTATTCTTTATAGCCAGTTTCCACCACTTGGAATCCGGGTGCAATCCCATATATCTGCAGCTAAGATTGATCTCGATATCATAGCACCGTGCAGGCTTCTGTCCTTGCCACCCTGGCAGATGGTAAAACCACCGATCGATCTTACGTTCACCAAACTCTTAAAGTCAGAAACCAGCCCTTTGGTGTTCCAACAGGAACACAATCAGCTACGTTTCAAGTATAACACCCATAGATCCATTTTAGAGACGGATCACAGGACGATGGCCAAATTGCCTGTCCTGCAGTCATTGGATCCAAGACTGTCTCCTATAGAATCCCAGACAACAGTTCCATCTTGACAGCTTTGACCTATACTAAACCTTGGCTAATAATGGTACTTCAAGCCACCCTATCATCCTAGATATTTTAGAACTTTACAATGATATTTCTACTGCCCAGTGTGACATCGTCCTCTGCTGGTTGCAGGTCACGTCGGCATAGCAGGGAACACAAAGGCCCATGCTGCAGCTAAAGCTGTTATCGACAGCACTTTTCTCCGCTACTTGCATACTCGGGACCGTATGCAAAATTGGTGGGACACCCATGTAGGAAGAAATATACTTCGGGAAGTGAAGCCAACAGTTGGTTATACCTGATTGGGTTGTCAATCACGAGGTGATGAAGTACTTTACGACGATGTCGTATTGTCCACAGCCATTTTACTCACGACTATCTGTAGAAAACGGATGGGGATGGACCTCCCACGTGTATCTCGTGCGTTGAAGTGTTCACAACCAAGCATATTTTGCTTGACTGTGTGGACTTTTCGACCACAAGAAACTCTCGTTATGTTGCGAGAAAAAAAAGTAAAGGTATGATTTCCCGTGTGAGCGGGCATCTGATCATAAATTTCCCGAGAGAAATCGACTTGTATCATAAATTGTAGTTTTGTAAAGAGAATAACGAATTTCTTGCTTTTATATTATATATTCTGTTTTTTAAATCGTAGTGAATTGAAAATATATTTATATGTTTTTAAAACAAAGGTTTTTTGTGCCGTGAACAGTCACAAATGCAAACATGATCTCGTCACTATATGGCTGCCGATGTGACGTAAAGCTCAACTCAGCTGAACTCACCTGTTTATACATTGTTTCACAATGCCGAGATATTCGGTCTTGCTTATGCATTGTTCGACAGTGCAGAGATATCCGTTCTTGTTTATACATTGTTCGACAGTATAGAGAAAGTCGTTTTCTTGTTTATACATTGTTTGACAGTGAACAGAGAGCCGTTCTTGTTTATACATTGTTCGACAGTGTACAGATAATGGTTCATGTTTATGCATTGTTCGACAGTGCACAAACGGTTCTTGTTTGTACATTATTCTACAGGGAACAGATAGCCGTTCTTGTACAAATAGTTTTCCTACAGATAATAGTCACACTGAAAGGATAGCTATGTTCGTCGACTATTGTTCTCGCAGTGGAGCACATATGTTTGTCTAGGTGCGTGGTTCACCGATATCAAGCAACAGAAGGACTTCTGTGGAGACAGAAGCATTGACTTAAGGTCACTGGCGTCCCAAAGGCTTGTTTGTTCTGCATGGTGGAGAGCGAATATATGCTCAGCATATAGAAAAGTTGTTAAGATTTATTAGGTACATCGGAAAGTTAAAACGTATATACTGTCTAGATCAGAAAGTTAAAAAGAGAAGTTTCTTGAGTTCTAGAAATTGCTTGAAAGTGTAAAGAAGTGAAATACAATGTGGCTTTGACGTGCAGCTAAACAGCATTAGTTGAAAATGTATCATATCCTAGAAAAAAGTGGTTTCATGCACAGCTAAACAACATTACTTGAAAATATAGCATAACCAAGTACAAAGTGGTTTCATGTACAGCTAAACAACATTGCTTGAAACTGCATTGGCATGAACTGCAGAGTGAATTTCGTGACCTACTACAATGCACCAGTACAATAATTCTTTCAGGACATAATTGAATACTACACAGGTAGATACAAACATACGCCAGACAGAGACTCAAGTGGACTATTTGTTATAACCTTTTCAGCATCGATGGCGTCATTGTTGGTCAAATGCTACATACATGACCCGTGAGAGTCTTCAGCAACCCATGTTTGCCCATAAATGGCAACTATGCTTGTCGTAAGAGACGACTAACAGGATCGGGTGGTCGCTGACTTGGCTGACACATGTCATGGGTTCCCAATTACGCAGATCGATGCTCATCATGTTGATCACTGGATTGTCGGGTCCAGATTATTTACAGACAGGCGAAGTATAGCTGGAATATTGCTGAGCGCGGCAGAAAACTAAACTCACTCACTAAACACACTATCTATTGATCTAACCTTACATGGTTTAGTTTTCAACACTCTTCTTTGAAAGCGCACTTTTCCTCAACCTCACCAAGATGTATTGGCACTGCAGCTTTAACGTTTTCAACGCGGAGAAACAGCACAGGTCAGCTGAGAAATCCAGACATTTCTGTTTCAAACTGCAAATGTGACACGCTATTACTTAAAGCATTAGATAAATGTGCCAAAGCTATTGGATTAACAGTCAAACAAACAAACAAACAAACAAACAAGCAAACAAACCCTGAGCATTATATCGGTAACACGACGTTCCCACAGGTGTCGAACGTCTTCCAGATAAATACACACAAAGTCACATAATGGTAAGAGATCCCATTTAGAGAAAGGATGCTTCGGGATTATTCTGTTCCCCTCACTACGGGAGACAAACCGGTGACCTTTTGGAGATCTCATGCCGACAGGTTCGTTTAAGAGCAATTTTCTAGTAGATGCAGACTTGATGCCTATAGCCCATGGTTTCGACATCACTCGTTACCGTTTTCCGTCGGTACCAGACAAACGTATGGATCCCGTTTCAACCTTTCCTCATCTGGCACAATGTGCCTGTACTTCATCTGGTGTGCAGCAATGCCTGCTGTCATCTGGCGACCTTGGGGGTGTATGTTGTGGGGCGAATATACATGTAACTGAAATCAGTATGAACTGGAGTTTGTGAAAAACGTGTTTTGACCAATTGGCAGTTTCAAGGATTTGATTTGATGCAGGGCATAATGCGAGACATGTACTTCTCATCATGGTAGAAAAGTCATATATTTTGGTTCTACTTGTTATAAACCACCTCGTCATTTATCCATCTTTACACTCACCGAATTACCCATCACATTTCGTTTCTCGCACAACACCCCTATGAATTCATAACACAGATTGACACCAATGCATAAGAACATCGACATTTCACACGTCTGGACATGAACGTTCTATAGAATCTATGTCTACACATGGGTTGCAGTCATCAAATGGTCCTTCAGCATGACGCATTTGATCTGACCCCGTAATAAACCTCAAAAACGTCTGACAGCCACCAAAAGGATAATTTGGATACTTGCTTGACTAGAAATACATTTCAGGATCAGTGATCAGCCCAGCGAAACGCGGTCGGATATAAGGCAGTATATCTCATATGTGTATTGCAGATACAGATTGCGGTGTGATATGTAGTCTGTAGATACAGGTTGTGAACTGATTTACAGATTGCATAGATTGATTGCGGTCTGAAATGTGGATTGCAAATTCAGATTGCGGTCTCATAATATAACATAATGTATGGATTGCAAATTCAGATTGCAATTGTTTATATGGCTTGCAGATCTACTGAAACTCGTTCACATAGTGAGCATTTCGACAATATGATGGGATATGGGATCCTGAAACACAAACAAAAAACGGCCGACCCTGCAGGAAGCTAAACTCGGTGTATCTGGCACCGCAGGCCAGTCTACAATCCAAACGTATTGCCATCAAATTCTAATGTTACGATTAAACCCACCTTGTAGTTGATGATTAACTTGTCCAAACACAGATATTTTCTCAGTGTAACGGTCCAACATCACTAGTTTAAGACGTAGCCGTGAGAATGGCCACGTCTTGGTTTGTTGCTGGTCCAATTATCAGAGGCATGGAATTATGATTATTATGATGATAGCGAATCATGGGCGAGGAATTATTATTGTGGTCATAATATTTAGATCTAAGAATGATGTTATTAATAATAAGTGATCAAGGTGTACTAATAGTATATTTAGAAAGGGAAATAGTAGATAAAGGCCTGTGAGGTAGAAAACATATACAATGTAGGAGAGGTAGGTAATCGGCTGCGGAGGAAATAAGCATGGAAGTAGGTCGTCAGAACTTAGTGGGGGCAAGGCGAGATGACTCGTAGATTAGGTAAAAGGATAGGGACGGTGCTGTCAAGATGGAGCAACTTGCCCGGGGACCTCGGCAGCAGTTCGTAGTATTCCACGGGACATATATGGTTAGGAGGTAGATACTTTGAGTTTCTTGGAATCCACCCCACAGCTTTACAAATATGGAATTGGGGGTATGAAATAAGGATGGGGGGAGTGAAAAAGTATGCAGGGTTAGGGGTTTTTGACCAATGGGCGAAAAAGAAGAGGGTGTTGGCTGTGACGTAGGGACCCAGCTTTAAGCGGTAGCAAAGCCCAGGGTCGGGAGTCTGGTGCGCTCCCACTCTTGGTGTTTGGTCACAAGGAATCGTCGGAAGAACTATCTTAAAAGGCACCAGCATTTGGCTTAAGACGGAAGCTTTGCGGCTGAAGTCTTATAGAGTGACCATAGAGTGGGTTGTCCAGCAACACTGTTCCAAATAAACTATTGAACGAAGATCATCGTCTTGTGGTTGCTGGAGGAACTACGGTAAAGCTCCAAGGGCCCCCTGGTACTGACATTGTACCTCTCGCACATCCCCTATCGTCAGGACCGAAGTACGGGGGTATACCGTAGTTCGGGTAAGGGCCCGTCCATCGCAGGTACGGGATTCGACCAGGTAAACGTCATCTATCTGGCAGCTAACCGACCTGATTCCACACACCTTGGAGACAATGTCCAGAACATCCAGATTGTCCAACATAGCGTGTAACATTGCTATGCAATAGGCGCTATGTTATAATGGGTATGACTGTAGTCAGTGTAGAAAGCTGCTGCTAACAAACGCAATTAGCATATAATCCTTAAATAGTCCTTAAGACGTGTAAAACCTCCAACCTCTCCCCCTCCACTCCCCCCACGCCCTCTGTGAGCATGTATGACGTACAGTTTTAATAATCTCGTAGAGAACGGCATTATAGTCATCATACATTGTTTTCCCCCAAATAGTCGTTTTAATCTGAAAGATGAAATGTTGGGAAGAGAACCAACTCGTTGTGTGTAGCATGGCGTCTCGTACTGTCTATCCCAGGCTGTGTTGTGTGGCATGAAATCTCGCACTGTTCTGTGTGGCATGCCATCTCACACTGCGTTGTGCACCAGGAGATCTTACAGTGTGCTGTGTGGCATATCTCACACTGTGTTGTGAAGCATGACATCTTGTACTGTGTTGTGTGGCATGAGATCTCACACTGTATTGTGTGACATGAGACCTCACACTGTATTGAGTGACATGAAATCTCACACTGTGCTGTGCGACATGATATTTCAGACTTTGTTGTGTCCCATGATATCTCTTACTGTGCTGTGTGTCATGAAATCTCACAATGTGTTGTGAAGCATGACATCTCGTACTGTGTAGTAAAGCATGAAATCGCACACTTTGTAGTGAAGGATACAGCTTCACATTGTGTAGCATGATATCTCTTGTAATGTGTATTATGCGGCTTGACATCTCATGCTGTTGTGCGGATCATAATTTCCCACACAACGTGTGTAGCTCACGCTATTACACGGTATTCTCGGTAACATGAGATCTGAACATGGCAGTTATGTAGCATGAGATCTGAACATGGCAGTTATGTAACATGAGATCTGAACATGGCAGTTATGTAGCATGAGATCTGAACATGGCAGTTATGTAGCATGAGATCTGAACATGGCAGTTATGTAACATGAGATCTGAACATGGCAGTTATGTAGCATGAGATCTGAACATGGCAGTTATGTAACATGAGATCTGAACATGGCAGTTATGTAACATGAGATCTGAACATGGCAGTTATGTAACATGAGATCTTCACCTATGATTTTCATGTATCATCACTGTATCATAGGTGTAGTTGATTAAACATCTGGCAGGAAACGAAGGCTGTTCTTTCGGGTCGCTTGATCACGTCACATCAAAGGACATGAAAGACTTTACTTGTTTTTCAACTGCCGGGCACTCGTCATTGAGGGAATAAAGGTATAACTGACCGGATCTGAGGTATCTTAACTGGGTAAGATGTTCAATGAATGGTACTAAAAGAGTGCGGAAGAGTACGTGCACGTGTATAAGCTTTATATACGTGAAATGAACTTGCACGGAAAGTTAAACTTCATTTTCACGTCAATTCCCCAAGGGAGTCCTTCATTATACAACACATTAAAGCTATCTTGCCTCAATTTAACTCTGTCCTTGAACAATGACTGGCAATCGCCTTGCCTCATAGTTAATTTGCATGCAGAGTTAAACACTGTTTTTGATCTTCTTACAACAGAGCCTGCTCCATGTTGATGAGTGTCAACACCCTGATGGCAGAGCGACGTGAAAAAATGACCAGCACATGATCTAATGCAGAAACGCGTGTCTTAAAACAGATTCTTTGCTTAAGAAAACCCCTTGTCAGGTTGGCTTGACAGAGATTTTTAAGCAATGTTCAGGACATAATCGAATTTAAAATCCACTCCAGATTGTACGTGCTTTACATACAACAGAAAATTGAGGAGTAATTTGTTTGAGTAACCAGAACAAGGCTTTACACTTGCCGAACCCACAAAATACTTCAGTATTGTCTTGGATATTTTGGTATATAAATACGGAAAACGAAAACAATATAAATATAGTCCCCAGCAGTTGCCTTAATTGCAGTTTGCTTGGAGTGTTCCTTTAGTTCATGCCAAGAATGAACAAATACAACTGTGTAGAGGGATGTGAGAATTCGGAATATACTTCCAAATGTATACGTGCTCCTACCTATTCTTACAGCTCTTTGAACAAATTTCTTTGTGCGTTAACCGAAGGGCCAGGTTTTCGTTTTTCTTCTAAATTTAATTGGACATATGTGTATCATTTACACCGAGTAGCCCCGGATTGGAATTGATTTTTAGTAATCCATGCTTGTCGTAAGAGGCGACTAACGAGATCGGATGGTCACGCTCGCTGACATGCCTGACACATACTATCAGTTCCTAACCTGTGTTGATCGATGCTCATGCTATCGATCACTGGAATGTCTGATTATTTACAGACAGCCGCCACAGAGAATGAATATTGCTAAACGCGGCGTAAAAGTAAGCTCACGCTTTACAGCTGTGGCATGAACGTCAGTCTCTGATAGTGTAGTGTTGCCATCAGATGATGTACAAAAGCATTCCTCGCTGGCAACACGAACATCCCTCTTCCAAGATACAGTGAATATAGGCCCTCCTACTGCTTGTACTGATGTTTTGCTGACCTGACTACACCGGAAAAATTAGAACCTGACCTTGTTCTCATCGATCTGACAATGAGGCTAACCCAACAACAGCCATTGTACAGACCGTGTGCTCATCTGACTGACGATGCGGGTTGCTCGCCACACTGACATTCTACAGATCGTACACGCTTGTACGCTGTTATTTCATAATACTCCAGAACAATGTTATTACGGAAAGTGCACTATTTGACAGTACAAGTTGTCTTGACGTTGAACTTGATTGACGATCTGTTCTACAATCTCATAATAGTCATACCTCATCCTACTGGAGGTCCCTGCAGCTGTCCCTCATCCTACTGGTGATCTCTACAGCTCTTCGGCATCTTACTGGAGATCTCTGTAGACCTGTTGCATCCTATTAGAGATCTCTGCGGCTCCCACCAGACATGCTGCATCCTCTTTGAGATCTGTGTCGCTTTGTTTCAATCAACGTGGAGTCCCTGTCAATATATGAGGCAATGCTTTGATACTCTTACGAGTTAAAAAAGCAACCTTGACATTCTCATCCCATTAATCGAATGTGGAACACTTGCAAGTCCTTTACCAAAGAGGATCAGGCCCTTAACAGCCACAGCAGGCCAAAGAAATATTTGCAGTACATACATTACATAACATGCAGTTGCAACCTGGCGCCATTGCATTTGTTTGGAAACAAGGTACCCACTACAACAAGGGAGCCGATAAAAGAACCTTGCTTTCAGACACCTACATGATAAAGTACAATACCTTCCAATTCATTTACGTGAAATTAGGTCAATGTTCATCTGTGAGTTTATTTTACATGAGATTTTTTTTCTCGCGTCTTATAATGTTAGCTTGATGAAGTGATGCAGGTCTGATGCATAACATTTAGGGATGGCTTTGTCTTGGTTATTGCTTACAGCAGTGGTATGCAATATAACTTCTAGAATGCCAGTCAAACAATTTGGTCACATACGCTGACCTCCATAGATACACGCGCGATCGTTGATATGATTATAACCAAGGTCTGAGGCGAACACCTTACATCAACACGATCGTGGTACGCCCATGTATGAGAAACGCAACCCTTAATTGAGGCACCTTAGACAAATCAGTCACCCAGTCAGCCGTTTGTACGACATGAAAACAAGGGCCATGCTTCTCGCTCTCTTCATCGATCTTAATGAGGAAGGCAATGGCATAAATCCTCAATTTCAGAACATCCCAAACTTGATTATCTTCGACTGCAAACATAGGAAGATGTCCAGACATATGTCAACAAGGGTTCGGTACTTTAAGCAAAAATCCCAACTACGTTCAGAAACATTTCAGTGACATCAATCTTTAAGTGGCTACTCTCATGTTCACCGCCAAAGGCCGTATGTCTGAGGGTAGCTGACGTAGAACAGATATGAGATGGTTATCCAATTGTAGTAGGATATAGTTATCAAAGATGTGTTATGTACCTAAATCTTGCAGTGTTTGGCGACTGATTAATACTTTGTAAAGTGTCATAACACTTGTAAATCAGTTCTCACTAGTAAGCCTTCATTCATCAAGGAAGTGCTATAGCCCCATGGCCTTATCAGTGAACGTGACCATCTGTCATAGTTCAGTCATTCAAGGACATCCCCAGGAGAGATGGCATACAAACCAAGTATGTTGTCCCCAGGAGCAGTTCAAATTTAGAATCGAAATGATGCGCTCCTCATTCATTTAACAGACTTGACAGTTACCGACCACTGTATTTATAAAGATGTCATTTAATCCTACCGTCTCTGCGCGACTTGAGCAATTAGGTGAATACGTTCAGAGGTTTCGCTGACCTAGAGTTAATGCTTTTGGTGTTATTCTGACTATAATCTTTGTCCTTGAAACAACTGGTCAATATCGTTGAGGAATTCCCTAGGGCTGTCCCACAAGGGCAAGGTTTGGTGGCGGAAATGGTATGTGGATAAAAGCTTCCATCATGTCAATTAGAACAGTGATGTACTCGTATCATTTTTAGCCATGGTTATGCAGTGAACGTAATTTGTTTATTGGGGAATGTTTACCGTACATGTAAACATGTCAGCATACATAAACAACCTTGTAGTTGATTTCGTGTCCAGCATTTCTGTCAGACATAATGTAGGAGAGGCCACTGTCTCCATGGAAAACGTCTCACATACATTTATTTAAGCTGAAACTCTGTGAGACGTTTGGATTAATATTAACACAATGCAAATCCTAAGATTTCCCCTCGTAACCACATGGGCCCATTTCACAAAACTCTCGTACGCCTAAGATCTCGTACCTTTACTCATAGCAGCTGCACTTCCTATGTAACAGTATACCAGGTACAAATGCTACGAGAAAAGTTCTTTGGCTTACGGGAGCTTTGTGGAACGGGCCCCATGTAGTTTTCCTTGACATGGGCACCAGGCGATACATAAGGGGTACAAATTACAGATGTGACTAGTTGACCGAAGTGGAGGAAGGACGGGACCATATGTCGATACAGAACGCTGTATCCAAAGGAATGCTGTCAAACCAATGACAAGATGATCTGTATTGTCGGATAAACGTTATTGATGTCTGGGAGGCGATGCGGTTAGATATCCCGAAGGGGCTGCAGGGCCGGTTTCCTCAAACCGTGATATAATGAAGTTGGTCACAGGCATGCTTATGAAATAGCATGAGTTGATTTGTACAAGTAATTATCCCCACTTATTGGTTCTTTACAGGTTTCATGTACATGTACATGCTCGACACTGTATTGTTCAAGGTTTCATATTGACGTGAAAAGCTAGGTACGGGTTCGTTGCAGGATTCATGTACGTGTAAAATGCCAAATACCGGATTCTTACAAAACTTTCATTTTTGAGTTTAATGCTAGGCACTGGAATGTTCAAGGTTACATATTCCCGTGAATCTCGGGGCATGAGATTGTTGAAGGTGTCCTGTCCACATGAAACATCTACTGCAGCCCGTTTATCCGATAAAAAGGTACATTACTTCGTAGGCAAAAACAGACATTCATATTAATCAATCTGTTAGAGAAAGTCTATACAGTTTACTTCATATCACAAATTTATTGTCGACAACATTATCGATGTGGAGTTTGCCCTTGTACAAACAGGTCGAAAGGGAAACAATGCTTGTTCTTAGCCACTGCCAATAACTCAGAATGCTAACCTTGCCAACACAGCTGGTATGTGTTGAAATTTATGCGAACTGTCTGCCGATTAAACCCTTGCCGGTATGAAGTCGACATTTTGCTGTTTTCAGATGGAGCAGAGAGGTGATGAGAGCTTAAGGAGGTAGTTTAAGCAAGGAAGCGCAATAAAAGCAACTTTAATGGAGATAATAGAAAACACATTCGCGAGGCTACTTCCAATATATAATGTATTAATCTTCGACTGTTTGAATGAGACTACGGATCTCACTGCAGAAACAGTAGGTGATGCTTATCTACAATACAACACTCTGGAGGTGATGGCGTTGTGATCAAGAGCAGAATTATGCCACATGAAGGTGATGGCGTTGTGATCAAGAGCAGAATTATGCCACATGAACAACTCGTGTGTTTGTTGCGATTTTCAGTCTTAGAACGTATATTGTATGTGCTTTACCTCTGTGCTTTACCTGTGATAGTGTTACAGGATAGCCCAGTACCTCCTGGTCCAAGAGTCGTGATGTAGTATCTCATCTACATGTTAAGGTGGCCTGTGAGGCACATGTCAGGGATGAAACAGAATCGCAGTCGCCACGTGTTGTGAAACACATATACCATTAAAAAAGTAGGTAATGTTCCATGTTGCGAGTATACCACTAGTCAACGCAAATGCAAATGAGAAAATGTAAAATATAAACAGTAAAAACATTTCCAAAGGAATGGAATTAAAATTATTGCATTTTCCCTTCATTTCTCATCATCACCTGTTTCCTCCTTGGCTTCATCGTTTTCATTTTATCAGTCTTGTAAATCCAATATCTCCTACTTGTTGTTAATGTTCTACAACGTTGTGAAACTTCTCATTCCTTCTCAGATGTTGACAACCAATGCCCAGCCCTCAGAGACGTTCCGGAGTCAGGCCTACATCGATGAACAAAGTCGACAAACTTGTTGCCGACTGAACTTTCATCTGAACTTGTCAAACTCAAGCCTACGCTTTTCCAAATACTGACAACCAACGATAACACTCAAACAAAGCTCTGTGGAATAATGCTGGGGAAACTGTCGTGTCTCGCATTGGCATATTTCAGCTTGTTTCCAATGGCGAGATCGGGATAACGTCCCACGCAGGATTCCATAATGTATCTCCGTTACAGTCTGGCCACACTTACGTGTCTACAAAAACACGGGTCTGTACTGTGGACCCATGTCCTGGTTTGGGCGGAGGTCGGCGTATTCTTCAGGATATTGACTACATTCACATATATGCAGCACGGGGTTAATGGCGCCAGTTGCATCGATGAAGGATTTTCAGACGTTCTTTTATATTCACAGTGTCACTAGGTATTTTCTCACATTATTCCACGTCGCTATTACGACTACAGGAGAACTGTTATTAGATTGTGGTTTTAAACCGAGTCACAGTTACTTCTCGTAAGACGGGATTGGCTTTTTAGGGGGGGGACTAAAACTGTCTACCTCTTCTACATATACCTGTTCCAATAATGCCATATTAGCTCTGGTCTCTTGAAACATTTGAAATTATCGGGTCGACTGATGCCAAGCCATAATATGATCAGCGGGAACTGTAAATACCAAGTCATAATATGATCAGCGCGAACTTTAGATACCCATGCATTTCTTATGGCTGCAGGGTTGTGAGTGAGTGAGTGAGTTAAAATTTACCGTCACATCGGCAATATTGCAGCCATATCGTGACGAGAACAATTCACTTAATAAATTGAAAACGTCTGGAAGAGTAAAACCTGTCGACAATGGACAGTAAAATTGCTAGAATATCACAGGTATGAACATAAAACTAGCATGTAAAACTAAAACACTGTAATGAGAGAAGACGATACAATATAAAAAACGGGCTATAAAGCACCAACAACTGAGGGTAGATCACCATACTAGGGACCATAGAGACTTACAATACTTTTGCTGCCTGCATGGATCCCAGCTGGTTTTACACCATCCCCTCAGCCATTGGCGATTGTAAGACAAGTTAGCCAAAATTTAAAATAACAAAAATACTACTATTAAAAACTTGGTATGTGAAAATGTTACTTTGAAAGTTTTTGGGACTTACGTACCCTCTCAGGCGGACAATAATTTTACAATACTTTAACCCCCTTTGAAGG
The DNA here is from genome assembly GCF_037392515.1 of Haliotis asinina. Lineage (NCBI taxonomy): Eukaryota > Metazoa > Mollusca > Gastropoda > Lepetellida > Haliotidae > Haliotis > Haliotis asinina. The sequence continues at coordinate 10,632,994 of NC_090282.1, forward strand.
CACAGCCACTAACAATCGCAGTTTGCTAATTTAGACTACCATTAATTAAATAACTTTTTTCTATATAAAAAACATATTAATCAAAATTTAGCCAACAATTCTATTTCTTTTAAAAATCCAATTATTAAATGATAATTTACTTTATTAAAAAGATCCCTAATTGATTTGATATTGAAATATTTATCCCTTGTGATTGCAAAATCAATACAGTCAAGCAAGACATGCTTGACAGTGATTCCTTCATCAAAAGGGATGCAAAAAGGGGGATCTTCGCCCTTTAACAAATACTCATGAGTGTATCTTGTATGATCAATACGACATCGTCGCATAATGACCTCTTCAAATCTAGACTGACAACCCAAGTGAGTATAACCGATTGTTGGCTTGATTTGGTGTAATTTATTGATACCCATTTGGGTGTCCCACTTCTTTTGCATCAGATCAAGGATATAAGATCTAATAACAGCTTTATAATCAGAGTATGGAATCAGAAGTGGTGTTACAGATTTGTTGACTGCTGCCTTGGCAGCAAGGTCAGCCAGTGTGTTACCAGAGATTCCAACATGGCTTGGTAACCAGCAAATGACGATGTCGTATTGGCCAGAAGCAAGATGATTATACAATTCAACAATATCAGTTAAAAGTGGATGTTGAGAAGATACATTTTAATAGCCTGAAGGCAAGAAAGAGAGTCGGGATAAATGATGTACTGTTTATATTTTGGGTGTTTTTTATATATTTTAGGGCTGTTAATATGGCATGTGCTTCGCTGTAAAAATGGAACTGCTGTCTGGTAATCTGGAAGATATTGTCCTGGATCCAATGACAGTGGCACAAGCAACTGCGCCACCATCCTTGGACCCATCTGTAAATAAGGATTTATACGTACTATGGTTACTTTTTAATTGATTATATGCTTGTTTATATTGTAATTCATTAGTTTCTGATTTTTTGTATTTACATAATGTAAGGTCAACTTGTGGTCTAACTAGTTGTCAAGGAGGTGAAGAAAACAAGCGAGAAGGGGCTATATTTTCTGGCTCAATGCCAGCAGCTGAGAGAAAAGGTTTCACCCTTAGTCCAAGAGGTGGAAAAAGTGAAGGCTTTTTATTGTACAAATCCCCATACGGGGGATTGAAGACACAATTATATGCAGGGTTGGATGTATTTGAATACAGTTTAGTGAGATACTGCAACGATAATTTAATACGGCGTTGATCAAGGGAAGGTTCATCTGCTTCAACGTATAGACTGTCAATAGGGGAAGTTCGGAATGATCCGAGACAAAGTCTTAGCCCTTGATGATGGATAGAATCAAGTATTTTGAGGTTGCTTTTACAGGCTCCACCATAAACAATGGAGCCGTAATCCAGTTTAGAACGGATGAGTGACCTGCATAAATGTAGGAGGGTTGATTGGTCTCCTCCCCGCTTTGTATTTGAAACGACTTTCAACAAATCAAGCGCCTTCAAGCATTTGGTTTTTAGGTATTTAATATGTGGCAGAAAGGTTAAGTGTGAGTCAAAGATAAGACCAAGCAACTTAGCTTCCTTGACAACTTTGATGGGTGCACCATTTAAAGACAAGTCAGGGTCTTTATGAGGTTTGTATTTTCGGCAAAAGTGAATGCAATTTGTCTTAGATTGAGAAAATTTAAACCCATTCTCAAGGCACCATTTATGAATTTTGTTGAGACAGATTTGTAAATGTCTCTCAATGGTTCGCATATTTTTGCCACGACAAGAAATATTAAAGTCATCTACGAAAAGGGAACCATTGATTGAATCTGTTAAAACATTTGAAAGACTATTTATTTTAATACTGAATAAAGTGACAGACAAAATACTGCCTTGTGGGACACCCTGGTCCTGCTTATAATAATCAGGCAGGGTAGAACCCACACACACTTGAAATTGCCTGTCAGTTAAAAACTCAGCTATAAACTCAAGCAAACGGCCCCGTAAACCATAATCATGCAAATCTCTTAAAATATCGTACTTCCATGTTGTGTCATAAGCTTTTTCCAAATCAAAACATATTGACACAGAATGCTCCTTGTTAAGAAGGGCATTTTTAACAAACGACTCCAATCGGACTAAATGGTCAATGGTACTTCGATTTTTACGAAAACCACATTGAATATTAGTGATTAAATTGCTAGATTCTAGGTACCAAGTTAATCTGTTATTGACCATGCGCTCCATGGTTTTGCAAACGCAGCTAGTCAAGGAAATGGGTCTATAGTTGGATGGATCTGTATGATCACGTCCAGGTTTAGGTATGGGCACAACTATAGCATCACGCCACGTGGAAGGAAATGTACGAGATATCCAAATTTCATCGAAAATATTCAATAGTGTCTCTAAACAGGAGTTAGGTAAGTGTTTCAAGAGCTGATAATGTATGTTATCAGCTCCTGTTGCAGTATCGTGAGCTTGTTCAAGGGCAGTATGAAGCTCATGGATGGAAAAGAATGAAAATTAATTCGTTTCTTTTCCTGCAGTTTTTGGTATTTTTGAGGAACGTAGTTTGATGAAGAAGAATGTTTAGCAAGTGTTTCACCCAGTTTATTTGCGATATCAGATTTATCTGTTAATACCTGATCTCCAGTTTTGAGATGATGTATGCTTGATTTGTTACCCTTACCTTTAATTCTCTGGATCACGTTCCATACTTTAGACATTGGCGTACGTGAAGTGATTTTCGAAACGTAATTTTGCCACGACTGGCGCTTATTGTGCTTGAAGGTACGCCGTGCTTTAGCATTTAAGATTTTATATTTATTCATATTATGCACCATTGGGTGGAGACGGAAATAGTGTTCAGCTTTTTTCCGTGCCTTTCGAGCTTGTTTGCAGTCATTATTAAACCACGGTTTACGTATGTGTGGATTGGTAGAGGACTTAGGAATACATTCATTGGCAATTTTGTTTAGTTCATCAGAGAATAAATGCACAGAACCAGGAGCACCAACAAAACGAGCAGGATTCAGTTTGTCAGTACATAGTAATTCAAATAAAGGCCAGTTAGCTTTGCTAATGTTCCATCGTGATGATGGAGGAATATAAGCCGGGATTGATGGTTTAAGAATGGTTGGAAAATGATCGCTGCCGCACAGGTCACTATGGACAGACCATTCAAATTCATTTAACAGATCTGCATCAGTGAGGGACAAATCAAGAGATGAATATGTGCCTGTACCAGGATGCAAATATGTTTTCGAATTATCATTAAATATACACAGATCGTTGTCTGAAAGAAAATCCTCCAGTATCTTTCCAGTTTGGTTTGTGTCAGAACTACTGCTTCGGCAGTTGGTCATAGAGCGCCTGAAGATCAGTTTGGTGAAGATGAGTAGATGGTGGTATATATAGGGAGCATAATGTAAAAACAATGCTCAAAGTCAATCTCACAGCAACGGCCTGAAGTGTTGTACTGAGGGGAACAGGGCTGTGAATGACACCCTGTCGCACCAAAATGGAAGATCCTCCAGTAGCCCTAAATCCTGGAGGAGAAAAGAAGTTACATGAAGCATACTGCCGCATATCAAATTGATCTGTTGCTTTAAAATAAGTTTCCTGTAAACAAAATGTCCTGTATTAGTAGTTGCAAATCATAAAAATTATTCTTTAGTCTTCTACAATTCCATTGAACAATGGTGTCTAAACTACTCATGGAGGCTCAATCGGAGTTCGTGAGTTGGTGTGGGGTCTACTCCCACAGACTGGGGGAGATGGGGTGACCTCCATCTCCAAAGGATCAAATTGATTTTGAACCTGTATGGGGGACGACTGAGAGGAAAGCACCTCCAAGTGTTGGATTGTTCTGGTTCTTCTCGATTGCTTCTTTTTCTTTTGCACATTTTTAGATGATTTATGTTTCATTTTCGATGTACATTCTGTTACAGACACAGGATCAGCTGAAGGAGTCGATGTTATAGAATCTGTCTGAGAGGCCAATGTTGAAGTATTGGATTCGACCATTTGAGAGGTCTCATCTGTGTCACCTATTGTAAGTTTGTGTACCCATGATATTGACGTTTGGCACGACGTAGATCTCATGGGAGGTTTAGAAGTAGTGGCACGTGATGAAACTGCATCAGAATATAACACTGATGAAGTGGTTTAAATAGCTACCAATTTTCTAGCTTCAGCATATGAAATATTGCTGGTGTATTTGATATTTTGGATTTTATGTTCAAGTTCATAAGAAGGGCAAGATTTGGATGAAGCCAAATGATAACCATTGCAGTTGGCACACTTGATGTCATTTGTGCACTCAGAGAGTTGATGTGCATCACCACAACGAGAACATATCGTCTTGTTACGACAGAACTTGGCCCCATGACCAAACCTTTGGCATTTAAAGCATCGGAGTGGAGATGGTACATACACCTCAACTCCGATATTAAAGTATCCAGCTTTAACATATTTTGGAAGTGAAGAAAGTGAAAACGTAAACAGGTAAGTGTTCAGCTTCATGATTGTGCCATCATCTTTCTTTTTAGTAAAACGCTTTACTCCGGTTACTCCCTGGCTTTTCAGTTCATTGACAATGTCATCCTCATTCATGTCATAAAGGCAACGTGCCCTGTCTCTGACTATACCTCTACAGGAATTCAGAGTTCTATGCACTGAGACAACAACAGGTGTATTCACAAACTGTTTTAGTTTCAACAGATTGTCCGATTGTTGTCTCCGTGCACATTCCACTAAAAGCGAACCATTTCGGAGACGTGTAACGTCCTTCACTTCTCCACAGACACCTTGAATGCCTTTAGATATTGCAAAGGGGTTAAGTTTCAACGGAATATCGTTTGGAGATGAGATAACTATGAACCTCGGCCACGTGTCAACAATATCAGAAGATCCTTCATCAGACGATATAGACTCCACATATCGACGTTTATGTTTGGATGAACCAGATGGAATAGAAAGTACCATGGTGTAGGAAGAAAGTTCGACATCCTTGCTCCCCACCCACCATGGAGTGTCAACGAGGACGGTGAAACAGCGGAAACCAGTCTGTACCACCAGGGCTACGGGGATGTTATACTCCAGCTAATAAAAACTTGAAAAGCTATGGAATCAAACAGAAGAATGCCAAGTTGGTTCGCCCTTCACACCTTTCTGGAGAAACACAGAATTCAGAGGTCTTTATTGCCAGATTGGCCCATGAGCCACCGCCTTCTGGCATATGACTCTAGGCAATTGGAAGAGAACAGGTTATGGATGATATTCATTCAAATCAGTCACAATAATTTTCACATTTGTCAGTTTCAAGATGAATGTGCCCATGCTCAGTGCACGATGTGACAGCGGATTGATAGAATCGGGCCGATTCTACCACCCGTCTAGGTGAAGTAAGGGCCAAAGTGGTGTGTTGAGCAAAAGGAACACGTCCCAGGCTCCCAGTGCCCTCAACCAGCTGCAGACTACCGTCCTCCACCGACACGGGACGCAACCCACGGCAAACAGGTTGCCCAATTTGGTCGCCTCTTACGACCAGCAATGGGGTGCTGTGGACACATTCTGCCCCAGGTCCACACGGGAGAAGAGCGCTTAGCGTGACCCAGCACCCACCACGAGGAGGTGGCTCTTCACGGGTGCCGCTGCAGGGTTGTAGATTGTCAAGGACTGTTCTGTACAATTGATATAATGTGGTACATCGTACAGTTCGATAAAATTATTCTCATTAAAAGGATGTCTGAATGGGGCAGGGTGAGAACCGATGTAGGAGTTGCTTCCGTGCTAGATGACACAAGGATACAGGACGATCATGATCTCCAAATGAGACATGGCTAAGGTCGAGCACGTCATGGCCTCTTTTTGTTGAAATTGCAATGTCTGAGGTATTGCCTTTACCGGGTTTAAAGCACACAACGATCTACCATAGATTGATTGAGTAAATGATAAATCATCTCATAATCATCTTTCTCTGAATTTTCACTGTCCAGGTCGCCCTATTACCTCACCTGGACTTGCCTCTCTATGTCTTTGCCTTACTACCATACCTGGAACACGAACGTTGGCCAACCATTTATCTAGCACCGCAGGGATTCCATTGAAAAATGTCGTAGTCTCCAATGTCTGTGTGAAATACAGACCTGTGAGCTGAAGTCTTTTACGGACCTATCTGATACAGTCACAGTTTCAGCCTTAACAACTGCCGACTGGACTGATGACTGGACGAAGAAGCTGTCATATATGATAACGTAAAACTATCAGTGGCATGCTGATCTTCTTGACATGGGTAAATCTTCACAAATACGTTCAGATAACACTTTGTTTTTTGTTTTAAAGATAGTTTATTCATGAGAATAGGATTGGGTACAAGTTATACAACTTATAACACCTTCTTAGTATTGACATTCATTATACAAGATGGACAGACAGGAACAGAAATATGGGAAAGAGTGGAAAGAATTGCAATAATTAAGAAAATCTTTTTGATTTGACAAATTTTTGTTTGAACAATTTTAAATATGTTTAATTTTGAACAGTCAAATCTGCATTGCCATGTAATAATAACTCCGACTATAGATTCACATTGGTAACACTGCGTAAATTAGTCACCATGGGAGTTTGGAGTACATAATTGACAGTCAAATGTTGATAAGAATTTTTGACAGACATTTCTCTAAGAACAACTTGGAAGAGAGCATGGAAGAGATCATAATTCAGTTGACAACTCATATAGTAGTTTTGTAAGGTTGGAATTAGTAATTCTCGGTCCAAAATCAAAGTGCTGTTTTGTATGTTACAACAATATTAGATTTAAAATTCAATCACACACTTTAACTGGAAATTCATTCCACATCCTAATTGTGGACAATACGAATTATACGAAAACTTTAATCGTGAGAAGGGAAGCGAGACATCGTCAGAGCTACGAAGATTATGGTTACTTTTAGATACTACATTCCCAGGAACAAGATCATTAAGATACGATTGTACCACATTATTTTGTATTTTGTAAAAAAAGACAAAGTGTGCTCTTGCTCATACCTTCTGCTAAAGATTCCCAACCAGTTTCATAATACAGATGTTCATGATGAGTGTGAATGAGCGCTATTTTGTAAATAATTGAGTCTGGACCAGACAATCCAGTGATCAACAGTATGAGCATCGATCTATGCAGCTGGGAACTGATGAAATGTGTCAACGAAGTCTTGACCACTCGATCCCGTTAGTAGCCTTTACGACAAGTATATTCGCCTTTCATGGATTGCTGAAGGCCTATTGAACCTTGAACCTTCACACGTCTGTTCATGATGAGTATGTTTATGTACACCTGTAACAATTCCTGCTGTTTGTAATTGCAGTTTTTCTAATTTATTTGTTTGATATTAAGCACATCCATCCCATACTTCACTCGTTTATTCGAAATAGGGTCTAATGAACACATAATTTTTTAAAGTAATTTTTTGAATATTTTAAATGCGGTCAGACCATTTACAATCTTTTGAAAATGTTAATCCCAAATGTTTATTCACTGTTTTGACACGAACACTGTTAAAGTCGAGATTACGTGCATTAACATATTTATTCAAGGAGAGAATAATTTCCTCATTTTTATCAGTATTATATATTACAAGCCACCGCTTTCCCAACATCCACGTACTGTACCATATAACAGACTACAGTATAGAATTCTTGTAGATCATTATTGCGAAATGCTTAATACGTTTACCATTATCCAAGTTGTGCCAAATCATGTGTAATGATGAGTAACAAATAGAGAATTCATCACCAAGTTAATCGAAAATTCACCCGTCTTTAGTGCGACTATTAACGATTAACGGGATGATGTTGACATTTCCCACACGGAAATATACATAACTATTTATATTCATCTTTTCTACCTTTAAGACTTCAATACACACCAACCTGAAAAATGCCGTATAGTGAATTCTGAAGACTAATTGTTTCGTCTATATTATGGCGATAATGCAGTGTTATCTGCTACATATTGTTGTGACCTAAAACATATGCTGGACTAATTTCCCAGCTACTGTATATATTGCAGGCAGTTATTTCCCCTAGCATCGTGAAATGAAACAAATAAGCTTCAGGGACGATTTGAAAAAAAATGAAAAATGTGTAGCAGCATTCTTGAAACGATATGACTCTAGGTACAAAAATGAGCCCGCATTGTACTTGGCTTAAATTACCTGTGTGGAGTAAAGTTACTAGTTTAGTCACTAGGTCGGTCTAGATCTGACACTTGAAGAACATGAGGTGGGCGAGTTGGTCACAACACATTTTAGTTGTTGGCTGAAATCAGTTATCCCTTGACGCCATCTGTTAACAGAGTTATATCAGTGTTATCGTTTGTTAGAAAGTAACTTAATTTTGTCGCCAGGAATGGTTACTTTGAGACTGCTGATTGTTGCGCCCTGGTGCTTGGAACATTAAGCTTGCAAACAAAGTGACTTGCAGGGGTGTGCTCAGGAAAGAAAGAATGGGTATACACAACTGGACGTGCAATGGTGCTTAGCGTACGAGACTTCCAAGGGGGTGGGGTGTTGGAGGTGGGGTATGGTCCCTCAAGGATATTTTCAAAACATGGTTGTCGTAGACAGCATTTCCTGCAATAACTTCAAGTAAAAGGACATTTTCATAGGAAAGTTACTGAAATTGAACTGATAAATTCCGTATACTAACAAAATTATATTTGATAACATATTTAAGCAATGACAAATTAGAGATTTCAGCAAAAGTCATTATTTTAGTTGACTATGAAACTATGTACCAGTCATTTTACTGTTTGTCAAAAACAAACAAATCAACTCTATATGTTTGTTTGCGCGCGTGTGCGTTGTGTGTGTGTGTGTGCGCGCGCACGCGTGCGTGCGTGTGGTATACAAGTCAGTATACAATTTACCTGCATCTAGAAAATCCTGTAGACTAGTGCTAGTTGTATCCACTGAAACTAGTTGTTGCATGCTGTGGTGGTGTACGTATATACTGAATGCAAGATTGTTACCTCCGAAAACAATAAGTGTAGGCACGGGCCTAACGTACCAAATGGCAACTACGCAAGTGACTTGTAAGTCGCGTCGATGACATGAATAAAGGAACTGATGATTTTAATCGTATTTCCTGTATTATCAGTCAGCATGTATGCAACGAATCTGTTCTACCTGGTAACATTCAACAGCAGTCTGAAAATATGAAAACACTTTATCACGCCCTTTGTGTCTAATGAGGTATTGTTTTCAACACACGACTGAATGAAAGGAACGTTAATGTGCTGACTGTATAAACACAAGTTCACTTGCACCACTGAACAGAACGGTAGGTTTCGGTTATCTACTTTGCATATATATGTCATCAGGGAATGGGAGATTTAGGTAAATGTTAAAGCACAGTGGTGTCCATTAGTAAAATTGTCGGTCAGGAAGACATGGCGGTGGAGGATGTTGGTCTCCATGTTATTTGTGATGAGGAGCGTGTATAATTTTGTTGTACAATAGATTTTGATACCTGCTCTTACGTCAACAAACCGGGATAACTTTCCATACTCTAGGTCTTTGGGTGCACGTCCACAAAACAACTCCGTAAATGATCTGTAAACCGTGTTTGACAAAAATCAATAACACAATTTTCTGTTTCGACGTGAATGATGAAAGTTAAAACGAGGCAATTATTTGCTAGTCCAGACACTTGAAAGTCAATTACAATTCTTGACAGAAATGTGAGTTTAAACCGAAGCCCTCCATTGCTAACAGTTAAAGTGATCTGCCATTAAAATTTACCACACACGGACAAGAAAATTGTAAATTGTTACTTGAAGCGAGCGCAAATACCATTCGGTGCAAAGTGTGAACACGATCAAAATACCCATTCACACTGAACTGGACGCCATACAAACGCGAGCACCTGTATAAAACGGCTATTCAAGAGAATGCAATTTCAGCATAGGAATAGTTGGAAAACTAATATATTTCTGTTTCGAAATAATACAGTGGCCGCTGATATGGGTATGGGTATGTGTATGTACACACACACACACACACACACACACACACACACACACACACACACACACACACACACACACACACACACACACACACACACACACACACACACACACACACACACACACACACACACATACACACACACATACACACACACACAATATAGCCCCCCGCAGTTGTTGTTCTGTTATGAATTGTTAAAATTTGTAAAAACTGTTATTAGGCGTATGCTTTATGTTTTCACATCTAGATGTGTTATGTTTTCCATGTATGTTGTAAACACAAAAAACACCAATGAAGAAAATTCATTTGCTTTCAGAGGTCTGTTAAGAAGTACAAAAGTCAGAAAAACAGCTATAGTGATCGTTCTGTAACATGTACAACAAGCAATGCTTTGTTTAAAGACATTGCAACATGGAGAGCTATAACTACATTTCAGTCCGGTACCTCTCTGCCTGGCGTCGCCCGTTCATTGAAGTTTCACAGATTCAGCATTTGGAACTTCAGCAAATAAATTAAATTGGTCTCCCACCAGTAACAACCCTATGTCAAGACCAGCGACCTTCACAGCTCACACCAAACTTGGCAACACAGGTGTATCTCCGAGAACAGTTCAACGACGTTTGTGCGTCTGCAGATTCCCCGCAAAATGCCGAGCCCGACGGTCAATTTTGACGCCAGAATATTCCCCACCAGATTGATAGTAATGCATATACCATCCCACTATGTGCATTCATGCATGTGGATATAATTTTATGAATGTGCATCCCGCGGTTCGATTCATTTCTACCTGTTTTTTTAAAAAAAACAACCAAACCAGATGCCCATGTATCGTTCACACAGTTGACACCACGGCTGCATATGTACAGTGATGTGCCATAATTATGTCATAAAATGGCAGCCATGTTTGAAGGAAATTTTGGCAGAGCGTTTTAAAAAAAGTGAAAAATAAGGGTTATTTACCCTACACAAGAAGGTTTGGTTGGTTGATATTTAGTGATGTGACCCTTATTAATCCCCACAACTCTTATCCTTCGTGGAATAGACGGATACAGTGCCTGAATATGATGGAGATGTATGGCATGCCAAATACTGAGAATCTGCTGAAAAAGTTCCTCTTTTGTTTTGATGGTGTGGGCAACTCGCTGCAACCTGATTTTGACCAATAACCACAAATTTTCAATAATGTTCAAGTCAGGTGATTCTGATGGCCATGGTAAACACTTGATATTGTTGGTTGTTTTCCATTCTCTAGTGAAACGAGATTCATGACATGGAGCATTGTCATTTTGGAAAAGATAATCATCATTTTGGAAGTGTTTGACAAGAACGTGGGAGTTATATACCACCGATAAGAAATAAGGGAACTAATGAAATAATAGCGAATTTGAAACTGCTTTAAATATCCACTAAATCAATTTTAGGCGTCAAGTTCAATATCTGGTGTGTCCACCATGTTGGGCAACACATTCACGGCACCTTGATGGCATGCTGTTAATCAATTTCCGGATGGTTGCCCGTGGTATTGCCCGCCATTCCTCTTGGAGAGCTGCACCAAGCTGGGCCAGGTTGGCGGGTCCTGGGTCCCTGGCGTACATCCTTCGACCAAGAACGTCCCAGAGACGTTCAATTGGGGACAGGTCTGGGGACTTAGAGGGCCAGTCCAATGTCTGGATACCTTCTTGTCGGAGATAAGCGGAGACAATTCGGGCCCGATGTGGTCTGGCATTATCATCTTGGAAAACAAAATTTCGGCCGATAACTCTAGCCAATGGAGCCACAACAGGAGGCAATATTTGGTCAACGTATCGCTGACCAGTCATGGCTCCGTTAATGATGACCAAATCTGATCGTCTGTCATGTGTAATCCCACCCCACACCATGACAATACCACCTCCATATCGATCATGGTCAAGAATTGCTGCTCTGACATATCGCTCCCCGCTCCGACGCCAACAACATTTTCTGCCATCTGTGAATCGTAGGCAAAACCTTGACTCATCAGAGAACATGGTGTAACGCCAGTGGCGCATAGCCCGTCCCTGATGCTGCCTAGCCCATGCCAATCTTTGGCACTTATGGTGAGCTGAAAGGGTGACACCCTTAAAAGGCCGTCTTGCTTTCAGACGAGCTTGATAGAGTCGGTTTTTAACGGTTGAGGTTGAAATGCGTCTTCCAGTGAGTGTGCGTAATTCTCTATTGATGGCAGGGGCCGATTTAAACCTATCGCGTAGAGCAATTAACGTAATGAGACGATCCTGTCGTGGTGTCGTTGATTTTGGTCTACCACGCCCAGGTCTCGTTGCAACCCCACCCGTTTGACGGTACTTATCCCACAGGCGTGAAATTACACTTTTTGATTTACCCATCTGCCGGGCAACTTCACATAATGACGTCCCCCCTCTATCATCCCCACAATTCTCCATTTTGTTGCTTCACTGAGATACTGCCTCGGAGGCATTTCTGTCAGTACGTGTCAATCTCTATTGCATTAGTGATTGCGACGTCTCCAGTACATTTACAGGAGTTAACTTCTGTATGCACGTGTAGCACGTGCTGAACATGCATTATGCGAAATTCCATTGTCATTGGATGTTGCGTTTGGGAGATACGCCACGATAACGGACCCTGTCACAGTCAAAGTCATCTACATTCAATTTCTTGGTTCCCGTATTTTCTGTCGGTAGTATATTTGATTCATCGCTGTCAATAGAGTCAATAGCATCAATAACATCTGTAGAAGTGCATACTACCACATTCGCAACATCGGCATGAATCGACGATACCTGGACGTCAAGCCTGCTTAATCTCTGATTCAGGCATATGTAACATCTCGTCTGGACTACCGTAATGCGCCTCTTGTCGGTCTCCCGAATTATCTCATACACAAACTTCAGAAGGTGCAGAATACTGCAGCCAGAGTGATCTCTCAGTCAAAGAAATCGGACCACATTACTCCCATTCTTCACTCACTACACTGGCTTCCCATCCACTACCGTACCGCATAAAATATAAAATTCTACTTCTTGATTACAAAAGTATACATGGTCTAGCTCCTCAGTACCTACGTGATCTGTTCCGCCGTTACACTCCTGTACGCACCCTCCGATCAAAGTGTCTTTTGACAGTTCCCGTGACTAGGACAAAAACATATGGTGAGAGGTCACTCGAGACGACCGGACCTCATCTCTGGAACTATCTCACCTCAGAACACAGCCAAATTTAGTTGTTTTTAATCAGGTCTAAAGACTTGTCTTTTTGCCGAGGCATTTGAACTTTATGTGAAATGAATACCATCTTAGAGCCAAAGCGCCTTTGAGCGGTTTACGGATTCTGGTGCTATACAAGTATTTCTATGTATGTATGTATGTATGTATGTATGTATGTATGTATGTATGTATGTATGTATGTATGTATGTATGTATGTATGTATGTATGTATGTATGTATGTATGTATGTATGTATGTATGTATGTATGTATGTATGTATGTATGTATGTATGTATGTATGTATGTATGTATTCCAAGGACCACTCTCATCAATAAAAATTACTTCGCACCAACTTGTTTCAGTTTTCCAATGCAAACGTGTCCGACAGCATGTCATTTTTCTCAGTCTATACACAGAACTTACGTTAGTCTATTCACAGAACTTTTCTTTCTAACAAACCTTTTTCTGTACTTGAGTTTGTGTAAATGCCTCTGAATAGTCCTTTTGCTTACTTTGGTTGGTAATCTGTCATTAACAATACTTGTGAGGCCTTTAAGAGATCCCCTTCTGTTTTTTTAACAGTTCTCATTAGCACATGGTCTGCCCTCTCTGTCAAAAGTGGAAGTCTACCACGTCTGGGTCTGTTTTCTTCATCTTTACCAATTTCAATCCTTTTCAAAAACTTACAAATTGTGCTTGATCCATCTGGACAACTTCTGCAATATCTGACTGTTTGAATCCACTCATTTCTATAACTATGTTTTGGACCTCCTCTGACAAACTTGACCCTTGAGTATTTCCCTTAGGTGACCTGTGATCTCTGAAAATGTACTCTGTAAATTTAGGACCATATTGTTTTGTATATATGGCACACCGAACAATTTACCGACAACACTACGGGGGAATTGTTTCCTCTTATACAGACGCCATCAGTGGTGCCCGTTTATATACGGGCACAGAGGCAGTCACGTATAAGCCTTGCAAAATACGAGCGCCCTCATTAACACCTGCGCATATTTGATCATCACTAGTACCGTACTCCAACCCTACTGGTACAGAGCATTAAAATTTTATTAAGTTTGATTTTTTTCATGCTTATAATCCACATGCGACTTTTTAAAACCTTAGTGGCATTATGGTGGCATTTCCTGTTTGAGAAATACCCTTTACAAATACATACAATTCACTGATACATTTTGACCTAAATATGAAATCTAGCAGTCTATCTACAGAGAAAACAGTCTACAGTGAATGTAATTACACAAGGGGTGGTATCGACCCCCACGCGTCTGTTAATCCTGGATGTATCTCATATTGCAGTAATTTCGAATCACCTGGCATTGAATCAAGATCTGGATCAAGTCAGTGGCAGGGAAATCACCAGTGGACAAAATGATAAACATATTGTAAACACATCGGCCACTCAAAATTATCAACAAACCATCATCCACTAGAGATGACTGATCTGTCTTCAATTTCGCGTTTTGTGAAACCTATACTTTCTAAGGACACAATGCTATAAATGTCAGTTCAGGGTGACCCATGTGTCAATCCCTGCACTGTATCCGTGGGAAGGCGTTACGCCTCTGGCCATCGAGTGCGCTAAGTGTGAGATTCCTGGCCTCATTAATTCCATTACACGATAATTCCCACTTGCCCAGACGCCCGAGACACCAGCTCACACATGTGCACATGGTTAAAGTCATGATTATTTGTGATCATTAAGTCTTGTAGCATGGCTGAGAGCTTCCAGGAATCCTGTGGGCATAGGACTGATCGAGAGTGAATATAAAAGCACTTCGGAGAGAGACGCCTTGCTCAGGGGCCATTTGTTACACTTTCAAAACATGTTAGTAAGCCGTCGTGTTTTCATATCAACGCAATGGCAGGCATGTCTTTTGACAGAAATCAGTTACTGTTTATTTGTTATTTTATATGCGGATGAATATTATCACGGTGTCATCGTGATGAACAGTTCAACAAGTCTTGACATCAATGTTTCTTTCTACGTGATCCTGATATGAAACCAGTGCCATATAGAAAATACATTTACTTATCTACATGAGAAAGATGTGGGTTATGAATGCCACGTGGCGGTGAGGTGACATTACGCACGTTGCACGAGCTACATTTTATTTAAAAATATAGAGTCTTGAAAATCATTCACAAAAATAGAGTTGAACTAACGTGGGAGGAGATTTAAACGCTTAAAGAAGCCATATTTGGATATTTTGTAGCCACTTTTGTCAAATGTATGTGAGATAGAGATAAACGCTTGTCAGACTTAGTTAGTCGCCTGTGTCTTTTTAGTGAGGATATTGTGTTCTGATGCTGAAAGCATTCCAGGACCTGGATATAGACCACTGCTCACAAGCATATTTTTGGATTGTTTTGTGAACTAAATATGTGGTAGTTGCTTTCGAACAGTGAAAGACGTATGTGAAATGAAACGTATGTGACGGGTATGTGACAGAAGGAATATTTTGACCCAGTGTAGTGCTTCATGGCGCCTGTAGATGCCATGGACCAAAAGGGACAGGCACCGTGGCTTCAGACATGCATACCTACAGGAAGTTGCTGGAGCAGGGAGCCAGGGAAATTACTGGGTTAACCCAAGCGAGTATGAGATATGGTATTTGACAACACATGCTATATTTTGGTTTACACCTTGTCAGCAGAGTACAGATTCTAGTACCTATGATGGGTTGCAACGACGGACATTGTGCACTGGCGTTTAGGGTGCCTTACAATGAGAGTGTGGGATCGGATCTCAGACGGAACTCAACTCAACAAAATTAATATGATCAAATTTACACTTTACTTAGTAAGTGTATTCCCAAACATGAGTTACGTTTGACCAGTTTCTAATATTGACGTTGTTTATTATCTGACCACCCGTTTCATGAAATTGGAGTCAAGATGGTCCATTATTGGTCACCGACCAACTGCCGTGGCCAGAGATTATAGGTGAGGTCTAACAGCCCGGATGCTGTGGCCAGAGGGTTATACGTGACAGAAGGCACTGGCCATCGCCTGCTATACAGAATGAAATCTACAACACTACCTAGACAACACTACCTATAACATACGAAGGTCAATAGTAGGAAAATCAGACACGTGGTAGAGACACACGGCAGCGGTTGACGCAGGGCAGAAGGATGGCAGACGAAGAGCGACCACCAATGAGAACTTGTAATACCACTGCAGCCACTAAATCCTAAATCAGCAAATTTCATTTCCACTAACTTGACCAAAACACCACAAGTAACATGCTGGCAGCTGCATCCCAAATACCTTTATCTCAGCAAAGCCATCTACCCCAAGGGCTACAGCATGGAAGTCGGGTCTCTCCCCAAAACGCCTTTACGTTTCTTTGTTAGAATACTGAGGGACTGAAAGAAAATCTTAGCATTCCAACATTCATCAGCTTCAGACTTCAGAATGTGAATGGTAGTTATGAGGAGACATGGATCTTTGCAAAAAAAACCAAAAAAACAACAACAACAAAAAACAAACAAACAAACGGGAAAAGAACGGAACAAAAAGTTTAATGGCAGGATTGTGAAGACACCGGGACTGGTAGATTCGTATGCAGCTATAAAATGTTCAAACTGCCGTAACATTCACTTGTTTATGTCCCATTACTGTCACACAGTTGGAGTCAGTCCAACTACATTTAAATCCTTTCTTCAGCGTGTATTTAGTGAACTCCAGTTTATCACAGTTCATCGTTCATTAACCATAAAATCGCGGTCATTTGGAAAGGGTTTGAACTTTAAGAGAATGTCAACCGGAATTACATGACCAATTCATAAATAGTTTAGTTGTTCACAAACATGACATGAAAGGTTTCCACGCAGTAAATCAACACGGAGCAAACCTTTTGTTTCTCACAAGTTTGTGACGATGACAAATATTCTCTGAATACATGTTAAATGAACACAGGCAAGTTTAAAACAATGAAACCAGTATTGTTTGAGTGATTCCTTTCCTTTCCTGATTCCCATCATAAACTCGGGATTGCTATCACCTCCTGTTCATACCGGTTTCCACTGCGTGAGCCGAGAAGCAGAGTCAAGACATGATACACCGTCTCCGTCTCGTTATTTTCCTAAACCTTGTTGCTGAGCCATGCATCCCAAGGTATAAGTGATTAAGTGAGTTAATATTTTACGTCACATCGGCAATTTTACAGCCATGTCGTAACGAGAAGAATCTATACATTACGCCAAAATACAGCGGCAGCATGTAAACCTATCGAAGAAGGACAGTACAAGTACTGTTCTCACAGCATTTTCAAACTATAAACATGACATTGTTGTCCATAACACCATATACTTCGTTAGAAGATGATTTGTCTTAGTTTTTCACTAAGGTTGATGTTCACTTTAATTCTGATAAGAGGGATCTTGAAGCTTCACAGGTATATATGTGTCACTCGTTATATTTTCGTTCACATTATTAACCACCTCTCTCCAACCAGGGTAACCAGATATGGGTAACGCTAATCATGATTGCAAGGGCTAAGTTATCCAACTGGGAATTTTGTTGGCTATATATCTGCAACACGGTAATAATTAGAAGTTTACACCAGGAAAAGCTTACTACCCGTGAAGATGTGACTGGCCATTAAGCCATTATTGGTTCAGTGCTGAAGTCAAAGAATTTGAGCCAAGACAAGAGAACTAAACGCCCCTGGAAGTAGTTTGTAGCCTCTAACAAAAAAACATGCTTTCAGTGAAGTTTATTTTACAGAGAAGAAAACCCTGCGTGGTAACGTTTGTTTTAGATTCGGGTGATATAGTGACAACGGCACAGGCAAAAGAGGGTGATACACCATGGATTTGTTCATTCTTGACATCGCCGGCCGGTGATAAGCCTGAGCTACACTGGGTTTGCCGTAATGGAATGGTTTCAACAAATACCGATTACAATACTATACTTTAGGCTAACAATCAACATTTTCCACTCCTGAATGGTACGAAATCATGTACCATGGGTATTTTCTGAACACATTAGGTTTCCCACCAGCAGAAATGAGCACAAAACCAAAGAATAAATTGAACGAGCTTCTTGAACCTATGTCATCATCAGAAAACAAGATCCCCGTACTATCACAATCTAGAGAAAGACTAACCATCCATCTTAAAGCGGAACTGCTAGAGGACTCTACCTATCATCAAAACGTGGACACTGTGGAACTGTGACTAGAGAGAGCCACAATAAACTCGGTGCGCCTAGTGGCAGCAAGAGGTGTATAATCCCCAGGGAGTCGAGATTGGTAACCCGATGTGATGCCGAGACGGACATCCAATGATCGAGGGAAATAAATACTAGTGCCTTGAGCAAACAATAGTTGCATGGATACGTGCGCCATACAATTATCCTATAATAATAAAAACAACGTCAGTAAGAAGACAGTGGTTAATGATGGTATCCTTACTCAGACTTTCATCTACTTTTACAAGTTCAGAAGTACTGATACAACCAAAGAAAATCACTTTGAATCTATGTTCCTGTTACAGCATAGTTGTCATAGTTTATTGTTTCTGCTCAAATGTATAGACGGATAATATGCTATGATATAGCCTATATGCTACCGGGCTCGTGATTTCACCAGAAATAATTAGCTACGTTCGACTACCCGTGACATCTAAATAAAAGGGAACACAAAAAATGTTAATCATCCAAAGTAGATTCCAATGAGATTGTAAGTCAAAATACATGTAGCGATGACGGTAATATAGATGGATCATTGAAAGTCACGGATGACAGGTCAGCATATTCTATGCTGCAAGCATGCCAAGCAAAATCTATTTATGTAATTCAGGGTTACCAATTTTAGAGCTAAACCGAACGGAATAAAAAATATTCCGGTGCACCATCGAGAAATATCCGTAGAACGAGACACATCATTTAATGTAATAACACCTCCCACTCAACCCCACCCCCACCCAACCCCCCATTTCCACTTACACAGCACAATCATACTCACACTGTTTAATGACTTCAAGGATAGAACTTGACATTTACCAGATTTATAAAGGAATGCAATCCTATGGCCTGTGACAGAATGTACATCTAATAATGTAAACACTGGACTAACTTTATTTGATCTCTCTTGTGACATGAATGTTCTAAGCTGAGATGTCTTTTTTTCTATTTTAAAATGCTGGAGAGGAGAGTTACCAGTTTCATGTACCTCGTAATTAATTGTCACTGCTTTCTTTTTAAAGACATGCCATCCTGTTCATTTACTTCATCGGAGATTTGACATCAGGACTATAACACTTACGTCAGTCTTGACATTCTGCCGACTTGTTGAAACGCGACATTTTAACAAATACAAAAAAACAACAAAAAAAACAACATAGAATGGAAATTTAAGTAAATGCTCGAATACTATGAGTAGCTCTGTTGTAGACTGCTATGTTAAGACCTTTCGATGCTACGTTCGATGGTAGTATACTGATTTTCTTTACTGACCAGTGATAACCAGTAATAACATGCTCATTAACCGTTGCATATTCGTGACGGTTGCGCTCTTAACAGCTATGTCGGTCAGCGAGTACTAAAGAGAACTTCACACTCAGTACTGCAGTCGATACTTCAGAGATAAAGTATAGTGTTTCCATACTCGACAACCAATGTCAGACATAAAAGATTGCAATGAATGGTTTCTATATTGCCAAATATCCTATACAAAATTGGTTCTGTGACTTTATAACGAAGAATAAGGCAGATAATAGTTTTCATATTTTGACAGATGATTTCTCTCACTGACAGCAAGACACTGTTGCGTGTTGCGAATAAATCAGTATATACAGGTGTTGCTTGTAATATTTTAAGACACTGCCAGGCCAAACAGATAAAGAGACTTAACAGTGAAAATAACGGTGTTTGTCTCAGTGCAGGATGCAGTCAAGGTATTGTGTGATCAATTTCGCGGGTCAGGATGACACATGTAGCAATTGTAGACTATCCTAGATGAAGGAGTGCAAAGGAAATTCATCTAGCGTCCCCATGGAGAGTTTCGATCGTGTCACTGCTCTTGTTCAGTCTGTTCAGTCAAATCATAGACTAACGGATGATCGTCAGGGAGACTCGATCAAACCCAGCGGAAATGAGAATGTCTCCGCGACTCAGTTTCAGAACACCTTTAAATCCACCCGTTCGTTTATCCCTATATGTCACAGAAATGAGAAATAGATATTAGAAATACCCATCTCGATCTGCAACAAAGTTCAACTGTTATGTGTATGGAACTTTACGCCTTTTCATGGTGTCACCGAATGCCTGGATAATCAACGTCAGTGACTAATGCAGGGCTTCACTTAGTCGTAACACAGGACAAGAGCTGGGTTTATGGGTGAGCAATTCTTCACAAGAAATGAAGCGACTATTTGGTATCTGTTTTAACATATTATGGAAACTTAATACAGACAACTTAATCAGCTCTTTCGCTCGGTTGCGCCCTACTGGAGCTCTCTACCGTTCAATGGCGTTTTGTGGGAGATCTCTGTGTTTCCGCTGCATTCCATTGAAGGTCCCTCCGACTTCGTTTGCATCTGACTGGAGATCTCTGCGGACCTGCTGCGTCTTACTAGAGATCTCTGCGGACGTGCTGCACTCTAGTGGAGATCTCTACAGCGCTGCTACATTCTACTGGGAGATCTTTCCGGTTCCGCCACATTCTACTGGAGATCTCTGCAGAGTTACTGTATCAAACACTAGAATCTTCCACGTCACAAAAAAACTGACATTAGCATAACATCAGTCAAAAATAAACCATTAGTAATTATACATTACGCGTAACATGCAGTTTCAGTCTGATGTCATAATATAGCAATTACATATGATTGGAAACAAAGTGCACACGTCAACAAGGATGCAGATAAATGAACCTAGCTTCAATACACCTTCATAGCAAAGTGCAGTGCCTTCTAGGCTAATTAGATGAAATCAGGTCAGTTTGAAACAGCGTTAGTCACATTGCATTCAATTTGGCATTTCCTTCTTTTACAGTGATGTGAAGTGATGCAGGTGGGATATGTTGACGTCCACGGTTAGACGCACGATTGTTTATATCATCTTTATCCTTGGTTTGAGATGCCTCACGACAACCAGATCGTGTCGTAGGCACATGTAAAAGAAACGCAACCTGTAACCGAGGCACCGTAGACAAAGCGGTTTGTACGACTTAAAAACAAGGACCACCTTTCTACCTAGCCTCCGCGAGGAATGTAATAGCACAGATTTTCAATTTTTGTAAATCACAAGCTTGATTATATCTGCAGAAGAAAATGTCCAGATATATCTCAGCCAACAAAGTCCAAACAATCTTCCGAAACATTTCAGTGACATTTTTCTTCACTAACGACTCTAATGTCCAACCTTAAAGGCGATGAGCATGCTTGATGGTGACTGAAATACAACAGTCAACAGAAACAGATGGTTCTTCGATGGTAGTAGGATATTGTTAATGTAGTTGTGTGTAGTACCTTATCTTTGCAGTGTTTCGGCGACTCTGTAAAGTGTTCATAACTTGTATATTTATTTACCCAATCCCACTGTCAAGTGTATGCTTATTGTTTTGTGGCAGTTTACATTTCTTTTGACTACAATGCGCACGTCTTCATTCATCACGGATATGTTATGACCCTGGAACCTTGACGGTGAACGTGGCCATAAGCGAATACGTGAAGATGTTTCGCTGACCTAGAGTTAACACTTCTTATGTTATCTCGTTATGTTACGAGAGTGTATTTTCTGTAAATTGTATTACTGATTGAGTAATAACTTCTATTTGGGTCACAATGTTTTGAGTGATTGTTATTATGTATTATGGATCACATTTCGTATCATAAATGTTCAGTACATTTCAGCAGGCTTTAAGGTAGCGCTTTAGAGTTACCTCCTCTTGACTGTTTTGATTAGGTGTGTGTATTTCCTGGAGACTACAAGAAGCTTCTACGTTAATGGCGATGGTCGTATTGTGCTCGAACATTCAGTGACTGTGTATATAAAGGTTGGTAGGTGTATTGAGACGGGACACACACAGATTAACAGGAGTATATTAAACTGCCTGCCTTTGTCAAAGCTTGACCTACATAACCGCTGCCTGCGCGATGGCTGTTACTTTCAGTGTAGCTGTTTCTAAATCTCAAACCAAGACTTTGGTAAACTGACCCATTTGACCCATTTTGTTAGATTTGACTAATTTGCACTGTACATTAAAACCTCTAACCTCTTGCTCAGACTTCTCAGTGTTATATTTTGCTGGTTCTGAGGGGATTTATTATACCTTTTGTCACGACATATTTTTAACTGTAACATTATTTTGTTTTGAGAGTAACTTTGGTCCTTTAATTGACTAACCAATGTGTCCAAGGCGTTTCCTTCGAAAGGCGTTTCCCTCTAAGGAATACGGCTCACACTCACTTAGGAAAATGCGAAACTGTGTGAGACCACATGTCAATACTCTACACCTTTACGAAAGGGATGCTGTCCAACCAGTGACAAGATGATCTGTATTGTCGGATAAACGTTATTGATGTCTAGGAGTCGGAGCAGTTAGATATCCCGAGGGGGGTCTGCATTACCGGTTTCTTCAAAACCTGCTACAATGACGTTGGGCACAGGGTTGTTTATGAAACAGGATGGGCTGCTTTGTACCACTGATCATCCACTATCATACATCAATGCACCGGTTGGTTAAAGACTCAATGTACCCGTACAATGTTAGATATGTGTTTAGACGCTAATTAATATAGACACTAAAAGGTCACTACATTGTTAAAAGCTTCATATACACTTTAAGTACCAGACACTGGGTTGCACACGTCAAAAAGCTAAGTACTCGGTTGTTAATCCAAATCAAATACCAGACACTAGATTATTACAGGATTCGTATACATTTGAAAAGCCAGACACGGTGCTGTTACAGATTTGTTGTCCGCACCAAATGCTAGCTGCTTAATCCAGACAAAAGTCTCAGAAATGTGGATTTTAAGGAAACGTGTCATTTTTAAGCAAATAGAAGCCAGCCACATATTTTAAGGTACTTTTTCGTGCTGAATACAAATCCGTTGTTTGCTAAGCTCGAAAACGTGTTTCACTAAATGTGCTTTATCACGTCAAATAACTCATTTTAAAATATATTACAAGTTACAACAGAGTTTCACGGAAATACTGAAGGAAACAATTCGTTGTTTTGCACATATCTCCCTTACGGAGCGACTATTAGGTTTTGTCTGAAGAACAAGGCCGAGTCTTTGGTTGTGTTGACAGATTCCTATTTCATGTTAACTGTTTCCATTACAATATTTGCATGCCATCAAAGGACAGTGTTTGTGACAGGATGCGATGGGCGTGATTACACTGCTACACATGCACGCCAAATTAAATTTCTTTAATTCAAGCACTTAGTTTGATAAATGATTTCAGCAACATAATTACCCATGTAAGATTTCACAGGAACACGTAGGAACCCCGACTGACAATGTGTCATATAGATAATGACGAAAGTGAACATACAAGCTATGTCCCATAATCATCTTGACTGAAGGATCGAGGGTGTACAAAAAATCCCAAACAACTTTGGTATCAAATATTTGGTTTTAGGAACCTTTGTGCCAGAGAGTGTTATTATTTGATAAACGTCTTGTACTTCTTTATTCAAAAGTTGCAGTATGTGTACAAGATGGGGTCTTCTGTGACAGTATATACGTGGCTCTGGAATGGAAAAGTTTGATTTTATTCATGTAAAAATCATGGAACCTGTTACCAACCCCAGTCTAGCAGTCTTGTATGACCAGGTCAATATGGGAACAAGGCTTGCTCCTAACCACTGCAACCATACAGTTCCGACTTATATCCTTGTCAACACCGATATCGCTTGAGGTTTTAAATCCACTGACAGCCGATTAAACCCTTTCCGGCGTGAAGTCGCCAAGTTGAATAAAAGTGCTATTTTCAGATTTAGCAGAGAAGCGATAAGAGGTTAAAGAGGTAAAAAGCAAGGAAGCGCTATAAATGTGACTCTATTGTGGAGAATGTAAAAATGCACCTGCAATATTTATTGCATTTATCTTCGCCTGTTCAGATAGCACTTCTGATCACTGGGATGTCATAGTGACAAACGGCTCTGTCGTGATCAATAAATTCGTCTCCCTTAGTCCGAACCGAGGAAACATATAGATGGTGTATACATACAATACAACAAAACCGGCACTTAAGGTGTCTTGATTGCACGCAGGAACGCGTATCGAGTAGGGCTATTGATAACATAGTGGTTTTAGTGACGCCAGAATGTCCGTGTGACTAACGATTAAAGTTATAAAGTCATCATCAATATCATATATACATATGGAAATTAATTAAGCAACACCAAATTCAAAGACACATAAAAACTTAACAAAGTTTAACGAAGTAATTTTGATGATTGATTATTCAATTTTGATGTATTGACATACAGCATGAGCTTTTCATGGGTTGATATGACGCGCGTGAAGCTTGCACAGCGCACGTGCATTGCTTTAACCTCAACTTTCGAAAAATGCACTTTTTCCCTGGGGTGTTTACAAGCGCAGGTTGTCGATTGCATTCGGTTTTTCATTCATTTCAATGTCATGGCACGTAGGAAATTATCAGAGGCCACTCGTTGGCAAATAATCGGCATGAGGAATGCTGGTATGTCTCTAAGACAAATCGGGACTCAAATCGGACGACATCATTCCATAATTTCAAAACTTTTGAAAAAATACCGGGCCACTAATGAAGTTAAAGACCTGCCTAGACCAGGAAGACCCAGGAAGACCACAGTCCGGGAGGACAGAGCTTTACTGAGACTTGTACGGCGCAGGTCCTTCGACTCGAGCTCTCGGTTGAGACAGGAGTGGCTTCCAGGGAGACCCATCTCGAACAGGACTGTTCGGAATCGTCTGAAAGCTGCAGGATACCGGGCAAGGAGGCCAATCAAGCGACCCAGACTGTCTCCAGCCCATAAGGCAGCCCGACTGGCCTGGTGTAATGACCGTTTGCACTGGAACATTGCCTCTTGGAGGAAGGTCCATTTCTCAGATGAGAGCCGGTTCTTGCTGCACATGGTGGACGGTCGTACTCGGGTCTGGAGGCAGAGGAACACAGCAATGGCTCCACGGAACATCCAGGAGACTGTGGCCTTTGGGGGAGGTTCCGTTATGGTATGGGGGTGCATTTCCATGAACTGCAAGTTGGATATCATTACCATCCGTGGCAACCTTAACGGTGTTCGTTACCAACAGGAGGTTCTTGACAGGGCTGTGGTACCTCATTTTGAGAACCATCCTCTGGCAACGAGACCCATATTTATGGACGACAATGCTAGACCTCACAGGGCGCATGCTGTAAATGATTTTTTGCGGCAAAATGCAATTGACAGAATTCCATGGCCTGCCATGAGCCCTGACCTCAACCCCATTGAACATTTGTGGGACTTTATTGGCCGTCGTGTGAGGCAGAGAGACCCACCAGTCCATAATCTCAACGAATTGACGGCTGCCCTGCATGAGGAGTGGAACAGGATCCCCCAGAATCAGATCCGGAGACTCATCCAAGGAATGAGGAGGCGTCTGGAATCGGTGGTGCGTGCGCAGGGAGGACACACTAGATATTGATGAAAGTCGGTGTGCAGACTCTCAGATGACTGTTCTTTCTTTCCATGTGACATTTGTGTTAATACACCTGACAACAACGTCTGTGGATGAATAGTAAATTGTGTCCATTTTTTCATGAATTTAAGACAGTTTTAAGAATTTGGATTTCGTTGCAATAAAGCAAAGTCTTGATACTTTTTCCCTTTAAGTTGTTTGTCAGAGATCGTCTGTTGAATAAAAAAGTGTCAAACTATATCAACCCGGCATATTTTGATTGTCAGAACACTTCAAAGTTGCTCCAATAGAAAAAATTGGGGTGTTGCTTGATTAATTTCCAGGTGTATATATTACAGTGATAGAGTTTTCTCTTTCTTCCTTTTAAATCCTGACACCCTTTCAAAGTTAGAGGCCATCAAAGTCTTGTGCATTATAATATTAACAGCTTTATAATAACTAAACGCAGCACAAGAGGGTTGAGTGATCTTTGAAAAGTCGGACTCATCCTCCGTTTAAGGCTCTTGCTCTTGCTCACATTCACGCAGTCCAGACAGTGAATGAGACATTTCCGGCAAGCGCTGGAAAGAACGCTTTTGAGAATGATTCTATATCACAACGAGTGGCAGAAAAAAAACTGCATTCCTGGCAGAAAGTTTGGGTACTCTCCCGATGTCAGCCAAGAGTTTGTACCAGACAGTAACAGACTGCGAACCCATAGGCATCCCTTTGTTAAGTGTTCCCTAACCCATACAGCGTTTTGAAACCCATAACGAAAAAGACGTTCCTTCTCAAATACTGACAGCCAATGCCAATCCCCCAGTATAGTTTCGGAGTCAGTCGTTGCATGGATACACAGGGTCGACAAACCTGTAGCTAATTGCATCTCCTGAACGCTCTCGGGTGATTTAAGTCATTTGTGCATGGCAAAATAGCAGCTTATTATAATTTGCATATATACCCGGAAATTGTACATATTCCAACAGTAAAAAAAAAATAATAATATGCAGACAGTTTACTCTGCGGAGTAATGTAGGGGAAACTGTCCTGTCCTTGTGGTCTCGCGTTGTCTCATTTTCAGCTTGTTTCCAAATGTCGAGATCATGACAATGTCCCACACAGTATTCCATAATGTATTCTCCTTTATAGAACTGTTGCCTATCAGTCTGGCCACATCTGCATTTCTACAACGTTTTTTTCTGAACCGGATATCCATGACTTCGTTTGGGCATGAGATCGGTGTACTCTTCAACATATTGACTGCATCTACACATATGCATTCCTAGGGTTACGGCGCCATCTGCCTCGATGGGGCAGTGAGTGAGTGAGTTAATATTTAAGGTCACATCGGCAATATTTCAGCCATATCGTGACGGGAACATAACATTGAAATGGAATATATGAGTATTATAAAAATCTGTCGACAAAGGACAGTAAAACAACTAGAATATCACAGAAAAGAATGTAAAACTAGTAACTATACCTAAAACAGTTGATCTCTACAAGACAATACAATATAAAACTGGGCTACAGATTACCAACAACTGAAGGTAGATCACCACACTAGGGACCATGAGGACTTACAGTACATTTGCTATCTGCATGGACCCTAGCTGGATTTACATCATTCCCTCAGCCGTCAGCAATTTATGAAATCTAGCCATACAATACGATTACAAACCTGGAAATTTAGAATTTACTTTCAATCTTTGTGGACTTACCTACCCTCTCAGGAGGACAATAATTTTACGGTACTTCAACCCTCTTCGAGGATACAGCCACTAACAAGCACAGTTACTAATTTAAACTTCCATTAATAAAATATTTATCTATTTACAGTTCAGTTAATCAATCTAATTCTTTTAAAAATGCAATGATTAAATGAGAACTTGTGTTATTAAAAGGATCCTTCATAGTTTGGGAATTAAAATGGTTATCCCTTGTGATGGAATACTCAACACAGTCAAGCAGCATGTGCTTGACTGTGATTCTTTCATCACAAGGGATATAAAACGGAGGATCCTCACCTTTAAGCAAATATTCATGTGTATACCTTGTGTGGCCAATACGACATCGTCGTAAAATAACCACTTAAAATCTGGACTGACAGCCCAAGTAGGTGTAACCTATATACGGTTTTATTTCATGTAATTTATTTATACCACTTTATCCCACTTCTGCATTAGATCATGGATGTAAGTTCTAATGCTAGCTTTGTAATCAGAGTATGGAATAAGAAGTGGTGTCACAGATTTGTTGAGTGCTGCCTTAGCAGCAAGATCGGCCATTGCGTTACCGGAAATGCCCACATGGCTGGGTAACCAACAGAAGACGATGTCGTACTGGCCATTAGGAAGATTGTTATACAATTCAATAATTTCAGTTAAAAGTGGATGTTTACAAGAAATATTTTGAATAGCCTGAAGACAAGAAAGAGAGTCGGAATAGATTATATACTGTTTATGTTTAGGATGTCTTTCAATATATTTAAGAGCCGTTAGTATGGCGTTAGCTTCAGCTGTAAAAATAGAACTGTTGTCTGGCCATCTAGAAGATATTGTTCTAATCCAATGACAGTGGCACAAACCACTGCGCCACCGTCCTTGTACCCATCTGTAAATAAGGATTTATAATGGCTATATTTATGTCTTAATTGATTATATTCTTGTTTGTATTGTAATTCATTAGTTTCTGATTTTTTAAATTTAGTTAATGTTAGGTCCACTTGGGGCCCAACCAATTGCCAAGGAGGAGAAGAAAGAAGTCGGGAAGGAGCTATATTTTCCAGCTCAATACTAGAGGCAGCAAGAAATGGCTTAATTCTGAGCCCAAGAGGCGGAACAAGGGAGGACATTTTGTTTACAAATCCTCATAAAGAGGATTAAAGGCACATTTAAATGCGGGATTAGACTCATTAGAAGCTAATTTTGGAATGTATTGTAAAGATAGTTTTATACGGCGTTGGTTGAGAGAAGGCTCATCAGCTTCGACGTATAGACTGTCGATGGGAGAGGTTCTAAAAGAACCGAGACAAAGTCTTAGGCCTTGGTGGTGCACAGGATCAAGTAGTTTTAGGTTGCTTTGACAAGCTCCACCATATACGATGGAGCCGTAATCAAGTTTAGATCGGACCAGTGATCTATATGAGTGAAGAAGGGTTGTTTGATCCCCTCCCCATTTTGAAAAAGAAACAACCTTTAATAAATCGAGTGCCTTCAGGCATTTGGCTTTAAGGGATTTAATATGCGGCAAAAAGATCAAATGTGAATCGAAAATAAGTTCCAAGAACTTGACCTCCTTGACCACTTTGATTGGGGTACCACTTAGAAATTGTTCTGGGTCTTTATTGGGTTTGTATTTAGGACAATTGGTTTTTGATTTAGAAAATTTGAAGCCGTTTTCAAGACACCATTTATCAGTTTTGTTTAAACACAACTGTAGTTGCCGTTCAATAGTATGCATATTTTTACCACGGCAAGAAATATTAAAATCATCCACAAATATAGATCCATCTATTGAACAAACAAAATACTGCTTTGTGGAACACCCTGATCCTGATTGTAATGATCAGACAGAGTAGAACCCACGCGGACTTGACATTGTCTGTTATTTAAAAAGTTGGCTATGAGTTCAGGCAAACGACCTCGGAAACCGAAATCATCTAAATCTCTTAAAATGCCGTAGTTCCGGGCGGTGTCATATGCTTTCTCAAGATCCAAAAGATAGACACAGCGTGTTGTTTATTAATCAGCGCATTTTTCACAAATGATTCCAACCGCACTAAGTGATCGACTGTACTTCTGTTTTTACGGAAACCACACTGTATATCTGTGATAAGGGTATGTGTTTCCAAGTACCAAACAAGTCGATTATTTATCATGCGTTCCAAACTTGGTCTTGCAAACACAGCTAGTTAGTGAAATAGGTCGATAATTGGACGGATCGGTATCATCACGTCCAGGTTTAGGCATTGGTACTACTATGGCGTCACCCCATGAGGGAGGAAAGTTACCCGGATCAGTTTTGGCAAACATCGAAGACGGCGAAATATAGAGAGAGCATAGCGTAAACGCTACATGTAAAGTAATTCTCACTGCAACAGCCTGCATATTAGTAATAAGTGAAACAGGGCTTTGAATAACGTTTTGTCTGACTAAAATGGATGATCCGCCAGTGGCTCTATCACTCGGAGGTGAAAAACAATGATATGCATTAAAATGACGAAGGTCAAATGTATTTGTTTGTTTGAAACATGTCTCTTGGAGACATAACGCTGAAGGTGTAAAGTCTTGGACTAATAGCTGTAATTCATGTAATTTGTCCTCAATCCTCTGCAGTTCCACTGCACAATATTATTGGACTAAACTATCTTTTGTTGGGATTTATTGTGGATCTACCCCGCACTCTTTTGGAGGGACAAGCTACGTGCCCTAGAATGGACGT
The DNA here is from genome assembly GCF_037392515.1 of Haliotis asinina. Lineage (NCBI taxonomy): Eukaryota > Metazoa > Mollusca > Gastropoda > Lepetellida > Haliotidae > Haliotis > Haliotis asinina. The sequence goes on from NC_090282.1 coordinate 10,663,264, forward strand.
TTTCAGAAACGTCCATGTCTTCAAGAGACCCATATTTATTGAAAAAATGAATTTTATTTTGTGACCCTTTAAGAGTTCTGCCACTTTGTTGTTTTGAAGCATCAGACTTAAGTTTAGGTTTACTTTTAACAATTTGTTGACTATCAGCTGTCCATTGAGACTTTGAGTGTGACTGAGGTGATGATGATTTGTGATCAGAAGAAGACTTTCATGTACTAGGAAGTGATTCCTCAGTCTGAGATGATATAGCAGGGTACAAAAGTTGTGGAGAATCGCAATTTACCCAAGTCAAGGTAGTCTGGCAGCCTGTGGATGATTTTGTTATTTTAGAGGTAGACTCCGATGATGTTTTTGCTGCTGTAGCATAACTTTCTGGAAGTTCAGACATCTTTACCATTTTTTTAGCCAAAGAAAAAGAGATATTTTGAGTAAACTTTATTCTGTTTATCTCCATTTGCTCTCTCCAAATAGGACACTGTTTAGAAAATGAGGAACGGTCGCTTGAGCAGGTGGTGCATTTTTTATAAATCACTGTCACAATCTTCTGTTGTGTGTGTTTTCACACCACAGTGCGCACACACAACAGACAGTGTGCAAGTATTTACACCGTGTCCATATTTCTGGCATTTAAAACACCTGAGCGGGTTGGGGATGTAGGTATCAACCTGGATGTTACAATAGCCTGCTTTCACTGATTTAGGAACATTTGGACATGAAAACGTAAACAGATACGTATTTGTTTGGAATGTTTCATTGTTTTTTCGGGTTGAAAAGCGCTTTACATACAGCACACCTTGATCTTTCATTTCTGATGCTATGTCAATTTCGGACATATCAGCAAACAATCGATCACGATCTCTGATGATACCTTTATTAGTGTTCAAGGTCTTGTGAGGAGAGACCGTGACCGGAATGCCCACAAAAGATTCAATACTCATCAGATTGGTCGCTTGTTGTTTCTTGCCGCACTCAACTAGTATCGCACCCGAACGTAAGCTTCGAATGTTCTTAATATCCCCAGCAATACCTTGAATACCCTTAGATACTGCGAAAGGGTTCAGCTTTAATGGTGTCTTGTCCAGAGTCTCAATAACAAGGAAACGTGGCCAATACTCAATCGATAGAAACGGTCTGTGGTCAGTATCAACAGGATCAATTTCAAGTAGACGTTTTGTTTTTTTTGTTGGGTACTTCATATGCTATGGTTGGTGTCATATAGTTCATCATCCGAGCTCCCCACCCATTACGGAGTATCACAAGGACAATGCTATAGGAAGCGGGCCTCCAGCTTGCAGCACCAAGGATACCCGGATGCTATACTCCAGTAGAAGAATTATGAATAATTGATCAACCCGATTGGCCCATGAACCATCACCTCCCATGAACCGGGCCCATTCAACCTACTGTCTAGGTGAAGTAAGGGTCGAAGGGGTGTGTTGAGCAAAGGGAACGCGGTCACAGGCCCCCAGTGCCTTCAACCCCCCGACTTCCGTCCTCCACCGACACAGGGCCGCAACCCACGGCGAACGGGTTGGTGGACCAAACATTCCCTCGGTTCCACAACGGGGGTGTCGGCGATCTCATCGTGTTACCCAGCACCCACCATGAAGAGGTGGCTCGCCACGGGTGCCGCATCGATGGGGGACCTCAGACGTTCTTTTATTTTCACAGTGTCCCTAGGTATTTTTTCACATTATTACCACGTCGTCGCCAACACGACTGCAACAGAACTGACACTAGTGACATTTGCTGGTCGTAAGACGGAATTGCCTTTTTAGCGAAGGCTAACGCTGCCTACATCTTCTAAAAATACGTGTTCCAAAAATGTCATATTAGCTCTGGTGTGTTGAAACATTTGAAAGTTTCAGCTCGATTGAAGCTAAGTTATAACATAATAAGTTTCACTGAATATAACCAGTTATTTCCTATGGCTGAAATGCTGTATAGGACTGTTCTGTACAACTAGTCACTTCCTCATTGATGTAATTTTGTACAGTCCGTGACTACCCGCTGGGTATATATAGACTAATACAGTAGCGTGTCATATTGTTTTAACGAAAGCCGTGTCAGAAAAATCCAATGCATATAATATGGAAATATGGAATTTTCTGACACGACTCGGAGTTTCATAAAAACAATATTAATAAGAGATGGAAACACACCTGCCTGGTAATGCAGCTTGTTCATGCTCCTCACCCTTAACGTTTCTGGCACTCAGAAACTTAGTTAAACTTTCTTTGAGGAATGAATTTGTCAGTGTTTATTGTACATGGAAGATAAATGCCACTGTTTGCTTCACAATTGCGCGGATCGGGTAACTGACTAGTTTTGTATGATAGTATTACTATTTAGAGGGTATGTAACCCTGAGCTATCTATCTGAACGATACGTGACTGGGATGGGAGAAGCAATCTCAGTTTCCCTGTATGGATAATAATGTGCTGCATTCACTTTAACACGCAACTGTAGTTTCAAAGTGAATTTTTGTGCACTTTGATATTTAAGTTTGATTTTAGCGGACTTATAGATATCTCAAACACACAAAATATTTCTTGCATATTTTGTTTCCTGACATTTGTGATGCATTTATTGCAGATGTTTTTAGGGTACCATGTCAAAATGTCAAACAAAATGGGGATCGTGAAATTGGAACATAGCAAAGCCAGTTTGCTTGAGGTTGACAGATAACATGCATAAACAAAAAATCAGCTGCAGTTCTATCATTTTCTAGGTGGAGTTACATAATATTTGATTTATTTTTCATTTACAGGACTGTTATGGTATTTGGGATAATGTCACGGTGACCATGTCGAATTGGGAACGTTGAAGAGACTGACGTTTTGATAAAAGTTTCAAGGTGAATGAAACAGTGACAGCTGAATACTACATCCAGAACAGTAATCAACCACAGATTGATTGAGTAGGTGATAAAGCAACTGCTTCATCCTCAACTTTCCTTGATTTGTCACTTTCTACGTCTCCCTATTACCCTACCAGGAATTGCCTGTCACTTGGAGCTTCTCTACGTCTTTGCCTGACTACCCTATCTGGAACATGAGCGTCGGCATAACCATTTATCTAGTACCAGTGGGAATCAATTGAAACATTTCCTAGTCTCCAGCATCTACTTTAAGTACAGGCGTCTGAGCTTAGGTCTTTCACAAACCCAGCGGATACATTCACAGTTTCAGCTCGTCACGCAATTAAACTATTTCTGATTGCTGACGGGAATGATCCTGAGATCGGTTTGGGCATGTGAGAAAACCTTACAATGTGAAAATATCAGTGACATACTGATCATGGGCGTATCTACACAAATAAGTTCAGATGACACTAGTACAACCACTCGCTGTGCCTATACTGGCATACAAATACCACTGTGATGTATACTACTGCCAAAGAGAAAATGTATGGATGTTGACTTCCTTTTGAGGAGCACACCGTTACCGTGCATATGCGTACTCCTTCACCAGGTGAATGTCACTTCTTTTACCCTATGTTTTCTGAACGGTTATGATTTTCATGAAAAGATGTTGGGATCCATAATGCTTCTGGCGACAACACGATGCCACTCGAAGATTTGCATTACTGAAGTTTCAAAACATGTGCTTTTATCTAATTTGGAGAGAACTGAATTCAGACATATGCACTGTTCTTCTGCAGGACAAATGTAATACGTTTTGGAATCTTGATGGTTGGCATTTGTTGACGTCCTCCACACAGCTGGAGCGTCCTTTCTAATTGCCGCATAAAACTGCTTTGTTCTTACAGACCGTTATTGCGAAACGCTAAAACGTTTAATAACATCCAAGTTGTGCGCCATCATGTGTAATAATGAGTAACAAATAGAGGTTCATCACCAGTGCCATGTAATATTGGAAAGTTAAACTGTAATTCCCGCGCCGTTAGCGACTAACGCAATGATGCTAACGTTTCCCATTGGGAAAAAGGCATAATTATTAATGTTTTTCATTTACACTTTTTGGTTTTACTCAGTTAAGTATTTTACACATCCAATCGATAAAATCATAGGACAAAATCTGCATAGTAAGTATATGTTCTACATTATTGCGATGATGCATTGTTATTAGCTACAACTTGTGACCTAAAACAGTTTTGGACTCATATTCTAGCTATTGTCTTCCATGCCGGTAATTAGTTGTCCCTAGCAACATGAAACGGAACAAATAATCGTTCGTTTGCGAAAATTTATTTGCGACAAAAAAGTACTTCTGAACCTAATTGAAAAAAACCCCTGATGGATGTATATGATGCAGCATTATTGAAACTATTTGACTCTAATCAGAACACTAAGTCCGTGTTTTATTTGACATTAATGATCTCTGTAGAGTAATGTTTCAACTTTTGTAAGCATGTCGCTCTAGATCTGTCTCTTAGAACTGGAACGTTTGGTGGACGAGATGATCACAACACATTTTAGCTGTTCGGCAAAATTCAGGTATCCTTTGACAAGGTCAGTAAACAGAGTTAACCGTTTGTTAGAGTAATGTAATGCTCTCCTCGTCAGAAATAATAGTTTAATGCCCCATGGGGCTGGCACATGAAGCTTTCAAAGTGACGTCGTATAAGTCATAGTGATGAGATGAATATGGTTGTAGAGAAACTAATTACTGGGATCATGTTTCCTGCAGCGTCAGCTTAAAACTGTATTCAACCAATCTGTACTACCTGGTAACATCAAATCTGAAAATATGAAAACATTTCATCACCAATTGAAAACATTTATTACAGAAGTCTCGTTTCCTGTTTACTTGGTTCTGTCCTACTGCGCAACTTAGTTCTATAACGGTCCAGACTCTTTAGACTAATTCACGAATCTGGATACATAAATAGTAACCAGTATGATTTGATACGTGTAGGCACGTGTATATTGCAACACTCCGCTCCTTCTAATCCTTGCAAACACGTCATACAGCGAAACCTGTCGTACAAACGGAAACCTGGAAATCATGGAAATCTCAAAACGACACTGCCTCCAGGTACCTTTGGTGGTATGGTACGGAACTGACATTATATCAATCTCATTGCGCGTTACAGACCTACATTGAAAAAAAACCCACATAACAGGTGCAACACGTGAGTGTAACCTGTCAACCAGATTCAGTGTTACTCATCAAACAACGGCAGTCTGTGATTCCCCAGTGCAGGTTTGCTGCCTAAACCTCGACATAAGATATAGAAATACGTTGTTATTACAGTTTTGAATTAAAATTCATTTGTAAATACCTTTTTCATATAAAACTAGAAATTGGAAACTCATTGTAACCAGCGTTGTGTGTGATGTCTATTCTCGCTTTCACACGAGAAAATTGAAAGGCAGATTATAGTCTGAATAGGTTAAAGGTCACATGCAACGTAACACACAAATTTGCAGATTCTGGTACCTTTCGGTATGCACTTACCGAAACAAATCATAAAAAATGCCAATTCAACCTATAAAGTTGAAAAAAACGCGATGAAAAAAAGCCAGAGAAATCGGAGTTCAAACGTTTCACTAAAACTGGTTTCAACAGCTGTGCTGCGCTGCGTCCATAACGCATGCGCAGTGAATAGGTTCGCAGAGCTTGAAACAGTATGCATGCCCAGTGTCTGAGGTCGTGAGCAGTAGTCTAATCTTGGTTATGTACACAAACAAGTAAATAATCTACTCGTTACGTAAAACAATTGTTGATTGTGGTAAGCAGTCTCTGTCACAGAGAAAGCTCAGTGTCTGGTTTATTCACACCTATATGTCTGTCTGCCTGTCTGCCAAAGACAACATGCAATACACAGCTTCAATCACTGACCACGTGAAATTTGAACTTAACACCTATCACACTATACGACATAAAGAAAATAAGTTGATTTATGACTCATGCACCCGAGTCCCGTGTCTGCCACATTATGTAATTAGGCAATTGCGATACACATGACATGTTTTTATGTCTGTGGGTTGCAAACAAACTACATTCATTTTTTCGGATGAGTGGATCTGACGGAAACTGGTGCAAACTCTTGTCAGTTTCAAGTCCTGCTTTGTACAGATTCCAGCCACGCAGTAGTTTACCATCTCTACTGACATGATTTTTGATTGCATCGGGCGCAAATTCAGACAACATGTATTTTAGAAACCCAACATCTCTTTGTACATTCTTCATGGATAACGACTTCTTTTAGTGTATATGATTTTGTTTGACAGCAGTATATGAATTAATACTGAAACGACGCATCAAGTACACAAAAAGAAGTTGTTATCCATAAAGAATCTTACTTTCTTGTGACTGGCTATACTTCTAAAATATCCATCAAACAGATCATCTTTCTGTACACACAATGAACCCTCAGCATATCAGCAAATTAAACAGCCAATCGGAAGCACTTGGGTGCATATCCACCCGCTATGACTGGGTTCGATCTTAAGAGGGCTTCGTTTCGGGGGAAGTAAGCCCAAGGACAAAATATTGCACTTTTGAATCGCGATTGTACGCTTATAATTTTGCTTATTTGTATTTTTAAAAGCAGCAGTGTATATTATATGTCACGAATAAGTGATAAATGTGTTTTAATTATGTTTGATTTCTTGGTTTCATGTGACCTTTAACATGACATGTTCCGGTATGTTTATTTAATCTATTGAGACATTGTTTCCAAGAAATGACCTTATGAAAGGATCCCTCAATGTCCCGTGATTGTATAAATACCCGACCCGTGAAGGTCCCGGGGTAGAATAGGCCTTCAACAACCCATGCTTGCCATAAAAGGTGACTATGCTTGTCGTAAGAGGCGACTAACGGGATCGGGTGGTCAGACTAGCTGACTTGGTTGACACATGTCATCGGTTCCCCATTGCGCAGATCGATGCTCATGTTGTTGATCACTGGATTGTCTGGTCCAGACTCGATTATTTACAGACCGTCGCCATATAGCTGGAATATTGCTAAGTGCGACGTAAAACTAAACTCACTCACTAAACTCACTCACTCAGTATAAATACCCGTTCACTGGCACCAGTGAAATTTTGTTTATTTGTTGCTACAGGCGGCACTCAGCTATATTTCAAGCATATAGAAGCGGTCAGTACACCCGCACCTCTGGACCAGACAATGTAGTGATCAAAAGTTAACAGATGGGATACGATGTTACGTCCAAGTCAGAAAAGCTCACCACCGTGTCCTGTTAGTTTCCTCTTTCCACAAGCAAGACCAGTTCTAAGCCAGATCTTCACTGGTTCGGCTATCTAATTTGCAAATATGTGTTTAAATATGCACTTTAGCTGAATGATCGATCGGATCATAAACACTAAAGAAACAGCTGACAACCATACCCCTGTACCTGTATTTAGCGAGGTTCAACTTCACCCAACCATGTCCACGAAGGAACATCCACAACCACGGGGAGAGATAGAATCCGCCGTTCCATTACGTGATGACACCATCCAGACACCAGTCACAGCTGCATTTCATCTCAGATCAGGATATCGCCCTGATTTGTTAGCCAAGTTACCATTATTGACAGATCTGAGTATCTCCAGGTTTGGTGAGTAAATGTCAACCAGTTTGAAAATAGTTTTCCCAGAAGCCAATTGAAAGTCATTAGTTTGTTTTATGAATGTGCTCTTAATTTCCTCTAAATTTATTATAGTTAGGAAGCTTGTAACGTTAACGCGGGTGAGGAAATCTGATTGATGGATTACGTCGCTGAAACGTCAGACCATACACGTTAGGGTTCAGATGGCTAGCGTAAATCGTGCCTACACTTCATGACAGTTGATTGAAACATTTCCCCTGTGTCTTGATTGAAGTTATATATCTGTGTTTATACATGTAAGAACAGATAGTTCATTAAATATGTTAGTCTCGAATACGTGGACGGTGGATGATATTGGCTTGGGCGATATTGGGTAATGAAACATATTTGGCAAATATAATGTACATTTTTAGATAGTAATGAGTATACTTGGTGTTATTAGATTTAGTTTGAGGTGAGCGGCCTTCCATTGAGCGAAACAAATTGTTATGTAACTCGAGGTACAGCTTGGTGTTTGATGAATTCAGCTTTTGGCCGTTAACTGAATGTGACCAGATAGCTTATAAGGAGAAGCCCAGTGTTGCTCTGACCTGGCTGGGAGGCCAGATAGCTTATAAGGAGAAGCTCAGTGTTGCACTGATCTGGGTGGGAAACAGGTTCAGGACAGGAATTTAGCCAACTGGTTTTCATACCCATGATGTGAATGTTCAGTTGTGATTCATGAACTTGTACCCACGTCAGGACTGTGACATTTGTGGAAAGTGAGAAACGTAGAATTCATGTTGTACACAGTTTTCAAAAGTGACTATGCCATATAGCTTTGCTCTTAATATCATTGCTTAGCGTATGCCCTTTTCACGCATCACACTTGTTAAACAGTATCTTGTGCTAGTCTTCTGTTCGAATAGTATTAATAAATCTTCCTTGGTCAGGTTTTTTGTGTGATCCATTCATTGTGCGAATGAATCTGTGTTTTATACCCCTGTATCACACCTTTCCTCGTAACAGTAGTAAGAACGGTATGTGATACTGTCGTTCATTGCTGTTATTGGCATTAAAGGTCACATACTACTCTAATAGGGTACAAATGCAAAATCACTTGCTGACATCGTTACAAATGAAAGCCCATCATTAAAACTGCTCATTTCGGTCTTTAATTACCTTAAACCGACCTTTTTGTAAACAGTGCACAATTCTCAGCCGCTAACGAAATTTCAACCAATCAGAGCAGCGCGTCTCCGTGACGTAATAGTGGGTATAGAAATTAGGGTTTGTGCAGTATTCATCTACATTTCAGGGGTTAAACTATTTCGTTTACAGGTTTGTAACAGCGAAAGCTGTTGTGAAAAATGAAAGCCATATGTTCTCACAATCTACTATCATTTAGTTTTGTTTCCTGCTTTGCCTAGTTTTCGAGTTACAACCCTTGTTTTCATAGACGATTCTGTCAAAATCACTTAGTGTCGCTAGGTTGTAATCCGTGTTAGATGGTATAAACCTACACGTTATTTGTCATCATTCACTTGATGCTCAGTTAATGAATTTATAACAGGTATAATTAGTGGTAACGCCACTAAGATTACCCAACAAAGGCCCCCATTTGGCATTTCTTTTGTCTGGATCGATCAAAGGATGAACCGATAACACGCTGATTGATTAATTATTTTTATGGGGATTTAAATGGGGGATTTGTCAAAAGGTAGTGTTTATGTATGTACATTTACTAATCTATACTGAATACACTCTGTCGTGTCTGTGTCTATGTAAAACAACACCCTTCTTTCAAAGGATATACCACCAATACATTGATTGATTGCTCATTATTGGCTAACTAAACAACTTTTTAAAAAGAATGACGCACATTATGCAATTAGTTGCCAGGTGTGCTACCTTGGGTAACCAATGAAACTATACAGCAATGTGAAAAACCTGAGACGATACATCACGTTTTCGTATATTAGACTGTTAAAAGACACATCACTTGGGAAATCTGCACATGAATTATATATCACTTGTTCTTGTGGATATTGATGGATACATTCCTCGAAGAAGGTAATAGCCTAACTTTAATTTTAATATTTGCATTTTTGTTTTTAATAAGTTATCGTAGCTTTCAACAGAATCATTGTTTGCATCGTGAAATGTAATGATGCAGACAACATACACTGGGGCGTGCGTGCGAGTTATGATTCATATAGGAAAGCTATGAAATGTCTACATATTACATTCCTGTTATACATTCGCAGATCGCTTCTTTTTATTAACTTTCAAAATACGTACAAGTATGATTATAAAGTAATTAGGATTGTGAGACCACGTATAAAGACGTATATTGACAAGTGTCTACATGCTGGTGAGTGAACGTTACAAACCAAGTAAATTTAGCAAGTGAAGAAATTTATCGCGCAGTATTTTCACTTCGACCCCGACCACGCTTAGGTTATGTTACAGGTTGTGTCATGCAAACTCCTTTTGGTAATGATTCAAATACATATTTATGCAGTTTTGATTTTTTAACTTGATGAGAACAAACCATACATAATCCCATTAATTCAAATGGATTTGACCTCACGATTTTCAAAAATGGTGGCGCCCTGTCTTGGGATGAATGCTATTTAAGTTTGTTTTCACCGCCTTACAAAAGGACAATTACTTTTTACTGGTAGTAAAATATGCATTTTAGTGATGGACATTGGGATTTGACATGACATTGCTTATAACATAACAATTTCTTGGAATCGGTCAATATAAGGGGTCAATATAATATTACTTACGATAATATTGTCACTTCAACCACAACCTCGTTTCCGGGGAAGAAAACGTTATATCCATGCAAAATGCTTTTGGTCAGCAATGTGTAGTAAGCAGTCTTTATTTTATAAACTTGATGAAACTTGAACTCCATTTTCTATCCGGGAAGCGTGGTAGGGGGAGAGAAGCAGAGAGAGAAGCAGACGGATTTTTAGCAACTTTTAAGCGCTTGGTATTAATTAACCACACGTTTTTTAAAAAACAAATGGTGTTTCGTTTATGACTAACCAAAAGTCTTTCATATGCAGTGATAAAAAGAGTACCCCAAAATTGAGTTTAGTGGTCCTTTAAGTGTCTCCATATCGGGGAGTGTATGACACTGGCATACAAAAAGACATCAGGTGGAAATTTCCATTTGCAACAGCACAGCCAACATGATATATTACCCATGTTTGGCAAGAATCAATGTTGTTACGAGAGTGTGTTTTCTGTAATTTGTATTTTCATTGATTTAGTGATAGTTATCACTGGGTCACAATGTTTAGAGCTTCCTGTCTGAATTGTGGGTCACTTGCCATATATATGTTCAATGGCGATAGTTTATTTAGGGGCAGGCCTTCGTGATAGGGCTCAGTTACCTGTCCTTGGCAATCTATTGTTTACTTCCTATTCGCGAGTGAGTGAGCGAGTTAATATTTAACGTCACATCGGCAATATTTCAGCCATATCGTGACGAGAACATTTTTTACTAAAGTGAAACATGCATACATTATAAACACCTGTCGTCAAAGGACAGTAAAACAACTAGAATATCGCCAGCAACTGAAGGTAGATCACCATACTAGGGACCATGGGGACTTACAGTACCTTTGCTACCTGCATGGACCCTAGCTGGATTTACACCATCCCTTCAGCTGCTGGCGAGTGTAAGAAATTTTAGCCAAAATTAAAAAAAACACAAGTACTATGCTTAAAAGTCCTGGAAAGTATAAATTTACTTTGAAAATTTTTGGACTTACGTACCCTCTCAGGAGGACAATAATTTTACAATACTTCAACCCCCTTTGAGGGTACAGCCAGCAATGATCAATGTTCCTAATCTGTACTACCATCCCTTAAAATACAACTATCTACAGAACATAGCAATTATAATTCAACCAGGAAATCAATTTCCTTTAAAAATCCAATAATTAAATGAGCATTTACTGTGTTAAAGAGATCCGAAAGTGTTTTTACATTAAAATATTTATCCCTTATGATGGAGAATTCAACACAGTCAAGCAGGATATGCTTGACCGTGGTTCTCTCACCACAAGGGATGCAAAACGGAGGATCTTCACCTTTCAACAGGTATGCATGTGTATACCTTGTATGACCAATACGACATCGTCGTAATATGACCTCTTCAAATCTGGACTGACAACCCAAGTGGGTATAACCAACGTAGGGTTTTATCTCATGTAATTTATTGATACCCACTTGGGTGTCCCACTTCTTCTGCATCAGATCACGGAGATAAGATCTAATGGTGGCTTTGTAATCACTGTAAGGAATAAGAAGTGGTGTCACAGATTTGTTGAGTGCTGCTTTAGCAGCAAGGTCAGCCAATGTGTTACCAGAGATTCCTACATGGCTTGGTAACCAACAGAAGACGACGTCGTATTGGCCAGTAGCAAGATTATTATACAATTCAATAATTTCAATTAAAAGTGGATGTTTACAAGAAATATTTTTAATAGCTTGAAGACAAGAAAGAGAGTCGGAATAGATTATATACTGTTTACGCTGAGGGCGTCTTTGAATATATTTAAGAGCAGTTAGTATTGCGTTAGCTTCAGCTGTAAAAATAGAACTGTTGTCTGGTAATCTAGAAGATATTGTTCTGGATCCAATGACAGTGGCACAAACCACTGCGCCACCGTCCTTGGACCCATCTGTAAATAAGGATTTATAATTGCTATATTTATGTTTTAATTGATGATATTCTTGTTTATATTGTAATTCATTTGTTGCTGATTTTTTATATGTGGTCAATGTTAGGTCCACTTGGGGCCTGACCAACTGCCAAGGAGGAGATGAAAGAAGACGGGAGGGAGCTATGTTTTCCAGCTCAATGCTGGCCGAAGAAAGAAAGGGTTTAATTCTGTGTCCTGGAGGCGGGACAAGTGAGGATTTCTTGGTGTATAAATCCTCATGAAGGGGATTGAAAACGCAGTTATAGGCAGGGTTAGAGTCATTAGAGTATAACTTAGTAATGTACTGTAAAGCTAACTTTATACGGCGCTGCTCAAGAGATGGTTCATCAGCCTCAACGTAGAGACTGTCAATAGGTGAAGTTCTGAAGGACCCAAGACAAAGTCTTAGGCCTTGGTGGTGGACAGAATCGAGAAGTTTAAGGTTGCTTTTGCAGGCTCCGCCATATACGATTGAGCCATAATCAAGTTTTGAACGGACCAGTGATCGATATAGGTGTAAGAGGGTCGCTTGATCCCCTCCCCACTTTGAGTTGGAAACAACTTTCAACAAGTCGAGAGCCTTAAGGCATTTAGTTTTAAGGAACTTAATATGAGGCAGAAATGTTAAATGTGAATCAAAGATTAGGCCCAAGAACTTGGCCTCCTTAACAACTCTGATGGGAGTGCCATCTAGAGATAGTTCTGGGTCTTTATGTGGCTTATATTTTCTGCAAAAATGTATACAATTAGTTTTTGATTTAGAAAACTTAAAGCCGTTTTCAAGACACCATTTATTTATTTTGTTTAAACACAACTGCAGTTGCCGTTCAATAGTATGCATAGTTTTCCCACGACAAGAAATATTAAAATCATCCACAAATAGCGATCCATCAATTGAATCATTTAAAACTTTTGATAAACTATTTATCTTTATACTAAAAAGAGTGACAGACAAAATACTGCCTTGTGGAACACCCTGATCCTGATTGTAATGATCAGACAGGGTAGAACCCACTCGGACCTGGAATTGTCTGTCATTTAAAAACTTGACAATAAATTCAGGCAAACGACCTCGCAAGCCGAAGTCATGTAAATCTCGTAAAATGCCATATTTCCAGGTAGTGTCATATGCCTTCTCAAGGTCAAAAAAGATAGAGACAGCGTGTTGTTTTTTGATTAGTGCGTTTTTAACAAATGATTCTAAACGCACTAAGTGATCGACAGTACTTCTATTTTTACGGAAACCACATTGTATATCTGTGATAAGGTTATTTGTTTCCAAGTACCAAACAAGTCGATTATTTATCATGCGTTCCATGGTTTTGCAAACACAGCTAGTTAGTGAAATTGGTCGATAATTGGACGGATCAGTATGATCACGTCCAGGTTTAGGTATTGGTACTACTATGGCGTCACGCCATGAGTGAGGAAACTTACCCGATGTCCAAATATCATCAAAAATATTGAGAAGAGTTTCTAGGCAGGATTCTGGTAAATGCTTTAGGAGTTGATAATGTATGTTATCAGCTCCTGTAGCAGTGTCATGGGCTTGATCAAGAGCAGTATGGAGTTCATGAAGAGAAAAAGCTTCATTATAATCCTCCCCATTATCTGAATGGAAGTTAATAGTTTTCTTTTCCTGTTGTTTTTTATACTGCTGGAATAGGTACATAATTAGAAGAGGAAGAATGTTTAGCGAGGGTTTCACCCAGTTTATTTGCAATATCTGATTTATCCGTTAGTAATTGATCTCCATGTTTAAGATGATGGACAGTAGATTTAGTACCTTTACCTTTCATTTTCTGGACCATGTTCCATACCTTGGACATGGGTGTCCGAGAATTTATTTTGGATACATAATTTTGCCAAGATTGGCGTTTGTTCTGTTTAAAAGTACGCCGTGCTTTAGCATTTAAAATTTTAAATTTATTTAAGTTATGCACCATAGGATGGCGACGGAAATAATGTTCTGCTTTTTTCCTTGCCTTCCTAGCTTGTTTGCACTCATCGTTGAACCATGGTTTTCGGATATGTGGAACAGCAGAGGACTTTGGAATACACTCATCAGCAATGTTATTTAGTTCATCAGAAAAGCACTTGATAGCATCAGGAACGTCAATAAAATGTTCAGGTTTAAGTTTGTCAGCACATTGTATGGTATATAAAGGCCAGTTAGCCTTTTTAAAATTCCATCTGGATAATGGAGGAGTATCAGATGGGGTCACACGTTTAAGTATAGTAGGAAAATGGTCACTTCCACAAAGGTCATCGTGGACTGACCACTCAAATTCATTAAGTAAGCTGGAGTCAGTTATTGACAGGTCAAGGGCTGAATATGTTCCTGTTCCAGGATGTAAATATGTATCTGCACCATCATTGTAGATACATAAATTATTATTTGAAATAAAATCTTCAATAATTTTTCCTTTAGTGTTTGTGGTCGCACTCCCCCAGAGCGGGTTGTGGCCATTCAGATCGCCCATGAGTACACATGGTTTGGGAAGTTCATCATAGAGAGACTGAAGATCAGACAGAATAAGAGTTGATGATGGCGGAATGTACAATGAACACAGAGTAAGTGTAATGTTCAACGTAAGTCGTACAGCAACTGCCTGAAGGTTTGTTGTGAGTTTCACATGACTGTGGATAACGCCATTTCTGACAAGAATGGATGATCCTCCAGTGGCCCTATTATCAGCAGGAGAATAATAATTATATGCGCTGAACTGAAGAACGTTTAAAGAATCTGTCTGCTTCAGATGCGTTTCTTGTAAGCAGATTGCTGACGGTTGAAAGTCTTGGTCTAATAGATGTAGCTCATGCAAATTATTTTTAAGGCCTCTGCAGTTCCACTGTAAAATGTTCGAAGAAACTATTTCTTTGGGGGGTTTATTGGGGATCTACCCCTTGACTTTCAAGAGGGTGACAGACTATGTGCCCTGTGCTGGATGTTTTCGGACACGTCCATGGCTTCAAGGGATCCAAACCTATTGCATATCTGGATCTTATCTTCTGCACCTTTAGAGGCTCTGCCACTCTGATTTTTCTTACAAGTATCATTGTTTGGTTTCACTTTGGTTTTTGAAACCTGTTTCCCATAATTTCCAAGAGAGAGTGTTGGGGTAGACTGTGATGATGATTTATCCTTTGACACTGACCGAGATTGAACTTCAACTATGACTGGTGTTTTTGATTGTGATTCGATCGTTTGTGTTGACTGGTGAGGTGAGTATACCTCAGGTGTATCAGTGTCAACCCATGTCAAATCAGTTTGGCATGATGTGGAAAAGGTGGACATAGGTGCAGTTGCTTTTTGACTCGTTCCAGCGGATACTCGAGTAACTGAGGCATATGACTGATTTGGTTCTGGGGTCTGAAGAGCAAGCTTTTTGGCATCAGCAAAACTAATATTTCTGGTGAATTTAATTTTGTTTATTTCCATCTGTTGTTTCCATAATGGACAGTCTTTAGATAAAGATGAATGAGTGCCAGTGCAGTTTGTACATTTTTTAAAGTTACTATCACAATCTTCAGTCACGTGAGTTTTTTCACCGCAGTGAGCGCATGTTATGGAATTTGTGCAGCTATTGACACCATGTCCATACTTTTGACATTTAAAACACCTCAGAGGGTTTGGAATATAAATGTCAACGTTGATATTGCAATATCCTGCTTTAATTGATGTTGGAGCAGTTGTCGAAGAAAAATGGAATAAGTAGGTATTTGTTGGTCTATTTTCAGAGTTTTTCCGGGTCATAAATCGTTTCACAAAAGTTACTCCTTGGTCCTTCATTTCCGAGGCAATGTCTAGTTCATTCATATCGGCAAACAGTCGGTCCCGGTCTCGCACGATGCCTTTACTTGAGTTCAAAGTTCTATGCGGAGTAACTGATACCGGTATTCCAACGAATAACTCAGTGGACATCAAATTTGTTGCCTGCTGTTTTCTACTGCATTCTATGAGCAGAGAACCTGTACGTAACCTTTTTATGTTAGAAACTTCACCAGCAATACCATGCACACCTTTTTGTGGAATTACAGAATTACGGATCTACTGTGCCACTGCCTATCATCGACTGTTTGTCAACAACATCATTTGAATCATCTGACCTAGGAGACAGACTCTTTGTGCCTGACTGCTCTCTCAATGAAAGCAAGCTACAGTTAATATATTTGATCTCACTGTAAAATACCAAGATTGAGATGAGTTTATGTCTGATATTTGTGACCCATTATCTTAGACTTGTGCATCAATGGCATTGTACTAGAAATCTGTATTGTGAGTCATTGTAACTTGCTCATTGTGTGCTCAATATATTATAGAATATGTTATAAGGGAATCTTTTATGCCACTGTCACGGCAATTTATTAACCGTAACACAATGTATACTGTTTCGACGTGAATGGTTAAAGTTAAGTCGTTGTTGAAAGCAAGAAAGTCAACAGCTCTTGATGTAGACGTAATTTTAAGTGACGACTCTCAGTTACCAACAGTCAAAGTGATCTGCTGGTAAATGTCCAATACGGGTACGTATATTATCAAGACAATACTATATCTAGCAAAATGGGAATGAAAAATAAAACGATCGAAACATTCACATTCAATATGACACTTGCATTCTGTAAAGGGAAGCCCCTGTATAGATGATTAAATGATTATTCAAGAAAAACAGCGCAATGCTCAATATCGATCTTTTAGTATAGGGTTAGATGTGCAACTGCCATATTTCTTTTCAGAAAAATCCAGTAACTGGTGGTATGGCAAATATTTCTACACAGTGTATCGCCTGTCAGTTGTTATTTTCTGTTATCAATGCACGGGGTTAAACATTTAAAACTGTAGTTTGAAATATGCTTTATACATATTCACATCTAATTGTGTTACGCGTACCATGTAGACATGTAGCTCATAGTTTACTCAATTAAAATGCATACTTGGGTATAATATTTTGAATGAATATAATGAAATGAACAGATATGGAAAGAATCGTGACTTATTCGACAATCACGGCACCGGAAGAGCCCGCCAGTTAGAACTGAACGAGGATTCTTAACTTAGGCCAAAGACGCCGTCGTTTTTTTTGTTCATTTTCTGCTCCGTTTACTTCCTCTGTGTATTAAAGGTGGTACGTTAGAAAAGAAGTTTGCCCTAGCCCCATGTGTTGTGTATTAAAGTACCTTTATCCTCTAAAGTACGAGGACGCGTAAGAATAAGGCAGAAAATCGGCCTCGAAGTGTATTTGATTACTGTATTTTTCAAATACTTTTAATCCATTCATGCATTGTACCTATACTATATTAAATCTCTTTTATCGTTAGATATTATTCCTCTGATAGTATTCCACAGAGAATTTAATCACACAAGGGATGGTATCAACACCCACGCATCACGCCGGTTGTGTTCATCCTTGATGTATCCCATACTGCAGTAATTCCGAAACAGTTGGCGTTCACAGTCATAGTCAACAGGAAGGAATCAATACTGATCACAACGATAAACAAACCGTAAACACATTGTTCATTACCAAACATGAACATACCATCATCCACTAGAGATGACTGATCGGTCTTGAATTTTGCGTTCGGTGAAGACTATGTTTTATACCGACACAATGCTATAAGTGTCAGTTTAGAGTGACCCATGTGTCAATCCCTGCACTGTGTCCGTGGGATGGCGTTACGCCTCTGGCCATCGAGTGCGCTAAGTGAGAGATTCCGGGCCTCACTAATTCCATTACACGATAATTCCCACTTGCCCAGACGCCCGAGACACCAGCTCACACATGTGCACATGGTTAAAGTCATGATTATTTGAGATCAGTAAGTCTGTTACCAAGGCTGAGAGATATCAGACCTCAGGACTATGGTCATTGGACAGATCATTTAAAGTGAACATAAAGGCATTTAGGGAAAAACTACTTGCTTGGGGTCCATTTGTCTTATTTTATTTACGCTTGCACACCATGTTATTCAGCCATTGCCATATTCGTCTATCGACACAATCCCAATCATGTTCTCCGGCAGAAATCAGTTGCTGACTGATTGACTTTTATTTTGCTTGTGGGTTAATGTTGTCAACTGATGATGAACGTGGTGAACAGTTTAACAAGTCAATGTATCTGTCAAGGGCGTGATTCGTCCCCCGTGGTCCTGAAATTAGTGCCAGTTAGAAATACATGGACTAATCTACATGAGACAGCAGTGTGGGTCGTGAATGTGACCTGACGGTGCGGTGACATTACACAAGTTCAGCGAACTGCAGTTAATTTCTAGAAAATAGTTTTGAAAAAATATTCAGCTCCACAACACAAGTTGATTTAAATAAAACATCGGCTGCAATTTAACAGTTCACAGAGGCCACGCTTAACGTATTGTAGCAACTTTTGCTTAATGTATGGGTGACAGAGATGAATGCTTGTTAGCCTTAGTTAGCTGCCTGTGTCTTTTTCGTTCGGACATTGTGTACAGATGCTGAAAGCATTCCAGGACCTGGATATAAACCACTGTTCACAAGCATACTTTTGGATTCTTTGTGAACTAAATATTGTGTACATTCTTTTATACGATATGACGTACTAGTATGTGAAATAATACCACATTTCGAAGAAGATGTTTGAGTTGTATGTTTAGAAGTTGGTGAATGGAAGATGTTGTTCATCCATAAAGTTTGTCCTTATACATTCTCGAAGATGCTTCATGCTGAACAGGACCTTTGAAAAGAACATGACAGCTCAAGGTGTCATATTCTTCATGATGTAAGAAGGTACCAGTAGGCTGCCTCCCAAACCAAAGCCCCAGCCTATCGTGATTATAGTCATACAGACCAAGAGGCGGTTGGCAGAGAAATAAGATGGGGAAATTACTTGGCTTATCCAACCGAGTGTACAGAGATAATATCTTACCACTCCTGCTATTTTTGGGATTACACCGTCTCCGAAACAGCTTCTAGTAGTTGTGATGGCTGAGTGGGTTAGACGGCTGACTTTGTTAGTTTTGAAATGACATTGTTTATTCATACCTGACCATCCGTTTAACAAAGAGATAGTCAGGATAGTCCAGTATAGGCCACCCTCCAGGTTCGCTGCCTAGAGACCAAGTCAGCAAACTTCATTTTCACTGCTTTCCATCTAACAGCAAACACAGCCTCAGATACAAGTTACACCTTATCAGCTGCATCACAAATACTTTCACCCATGAAGACTACTTCAACAACAACACCCCAACAGCAACAACATGGAAGTCACGTCTCTAACCAAAAAGATCATAACGCCTACCGGTTTCATTGTAGGCATACAGAATGACTGAAAGGAAATCTGAGTATTCAAGCATTCATAAGTTTCTCACTTCAGAATATGAGTGCCGTATTTAGGTCGATATGTCCAAACAGCATGGTACAAGACATGCTACCACCGTCTTGCTCGCATTAGTTTGGTAAACCTTCTTGCAAAATGAAAGGTACATCAAAATATAATCCCGCCAATGGCAACTTACAGAAATGTGTAACGATAGTCACAAAGTGTTATAAATGACATATTCTGTTTCATCTTAGGGTCAAACTTACGGCATTACACAACTTCTTTGGTCACCTTCATCTATGAAAATAATTCTATTTCAAGAAGGATATCTACAGTACACTGGACCACGCATTTCAGCACTTAGAAGAATTTCCTCACTTGCATAGAAAAATGTTTATCTGAGGGTGTTACCTTGAATGATAAACTGATCGAACGTACCACAGATTACATGGATGATGTTGATCAAATCATCACTTTTTAGTTGAACATATCAGCTATTTGTTGGCAGGACTCTTGATCGGTTGTGGTCCACTAGACATGTTTTGAAACATCAGACATGTTCTGCAGTAATATGTAATACCTTATTGTCAATAGTTGTACTCATTATATATACAAGGTACACTGTAAAACATGCTGGGCTTGCAATAGAAAGAGGTAGTAGGAATATCGTTATAGGTTATAGGTTGATAAGCATCATCGTTATCACACTAGAAACCGACCAAGAATCCCACAAAATCAAACTGTTCCTTCTGAATGGTACGGAATGACGGATTATGGGTATTTTCAAAACCATTAGGTTTCATACCACCTGTAATGAATGAAAAGTCAAACAAAACGTAAATGACATTCCTGATGTAACTGGAGCCAGATGAAATGAGCACCAAACCAAATGACCAACAGGACGTGTAGAGTGGACCAAAGTCATCATCCGTTGATAAAATCTTGGTCTTATCACTCTCAGAAGATAGATTAACCATTCATCTTAAGACAAAAGTGCTGGAGGGCTCTATTTGTCATCAAACCAACATAAGTAAAGGAGTGCTTGCTGATGTTGTTAAAAGAAAAAAATATAAAGCCCAAACAAAAACAAAAAGAAACAAATAAAATCCAAACAAACTAGAAACAAAAAAAAAAAAAAAAAAAAAAAGAAACAAAGAAAAAAACACCCACAAACCAGAACACCCCACCCCCGACAAAACCCCAAACAAACAGACTAACAAACAAAACCCGTGGTACAACATCGATGTGAGGATTATTCATTCTGCTCAAATATATACTTCGTGCGATAAATTATAAATGTTATTGACCCGATGACGCAACTCGAGATTTAAAAAGAACTGTTGGCTCAGTTAAGTTCAATCAAATATGGCCTCTTTAATGATAGGTATCAAGATTGATCTCCCAAATTCGATTTCAGGGAACTTATAAGTCAAAAACAGCGATGACAATAGTGACGACGGTTATCGGACAGGGTCATTGAAAGTCTCGGATGACAGGGATGTTGGAAGAATGAAAAGAAATGACACAAATTAGCAGCAAATAAGAATAGAATGAACACCGTTACAACGCCACACACACATCATATGCATGAAATATTCCTAGAATACTTCAAATAAGAAGTAGCTAACTGCCAACTAGATGACCAAGTACAGATCTTGGATACAGGTAGTCATTGCAACTCCTGGAGCTCTGGGGTGATTCTTCACCACCCTTCAGTAAAATACATTGCAAATAATCAGAATTTGGTCTTAATAACACAACCGAGTTAGAGGATAAAACCCCAAACACTTCCGAAAATGGCAATGGTGCAATGTTCCTGTGATCTACAAAACAGTAATGGGTTGTAATTCTTGCGCATTCCTTTGAAGCGACACAAACCCTTTTTAAGAGAAAGAAGCTGCGCGTCCCTATTATCAGCTGATAATGGCCACCTGAACACTACAGGCACACTCACATAGTTTACTGACCTGAGAAACAGGCTAGAACCTGACATTTCTAAAATCATTTGAAGTTAATTGCAACAGTATTTTGATCATGAGAAAGAATAAATAGTTAGAAATCCTTTGGCTTGTGACAAGATGTACATCTTATAATGTCAGGTATTGTTCACGTGATATCTTCAGTTTGGCCTTTTAAAAACACTTCGCCAGGACATTAGCCAGTGCCCCTTGGGTCATTTGACATATGTTCTCCACACTTCACATTGCAAAAAAATGTATGATATTTCTTGTGAAATGAATGTACTGAAGCGACATTTTCAATTCATTAATTATGGAGAGGTTTTTCATTTGACTCGAACTGTATTCTTACCGCTTCTTAAAGATAAATATACTAAATATCATTTTGTCAATTTCATTTTTTCATTGACGTTGCAATCCCATGACTATAACACCTAGGCACTTCCGCTCATCCTTGACATTATAGTAACTATAAGACTTAACAGATTTCCCTCCAGTGTCTTGTTAACATTATTATCAAGCTGACAGCAACAAGGACAAAATTATTATAGCCACATTTTTCACTGAATTGTTTTTGCTTGCAGATGTATTCCGCTAATATAATTCAGTGGATGAGGCCCCAAATTCTATAACGAGGTGATATTAAAATTGAAACGCAACATTTTTAACCACACTTTAGGCCATACAAAAATAAATTGTGAAATCAGTTATAGCCCCACAAGATTCATGATTAACGACAGTTTTATCACACGGGATGAATTACATAATGTAACGTGAGTCTACACAGGAAATTCCAGAATGGTATAATTGTCGAATATCAGATCCAGAATAAAGTATCCGTACCCGTTTTGGCGCAGATATGGTGTATGCTTACCAGAGGGTTGAATAAAGTCATATTTCAAAATTGTACTTTAATATGATATCAAATGAAGGAAACTACAAATATGTCATCAGTTTTCAGTTATCTAAGTTCATATGTAATATCATACCTTGACTTCAGAGAACAGAACAAACGTGATTATGTAGCACATGCCTCATTAAACAGACTCAGCTTTTGTGCAACATCTACCCTAAGCACAGTCACAGTTCGTGCAATATCAAGCACAGACATTGAAAGAAGGACTTCGTGTTATATTTAACCAAGAAATCTGAAGACAGGTTTAGTGTAATATCTAACCTTGGCATTAACAGAGAGACGTTTTGTTACACGTAATATAATAATACACAAACTAGCAGACAAGCCTAGTGCGATATGTAGCAACAGGTTACCCAATTCGGTGACCTTATACGACCAGAAATTGGGTGGTGGGGACCAACTATACCCAGGGTCCACAAAGAAGAAGAGCTATTAACGATATCCAACACTCGCTATGATGATTTACCTATTCACTAGGGACCCGGTGGACAGACTTAATGCGATAGACAACACAGACGTCATCAAATAACATATTAGACAGAGAACACCGGGAAGACGTGGTTTGATATTTCGACAGATGCCATCAGACAGACGAATAGGGTGGAATGCATCCAACAGTTCGCCAGGTAGGCGTTTACTAGATATGGCGCATAACATATACTTTATGAAAAAAAAGAAGAAACTTGACACACGAAAATTTGAAGTTTAGGAAAATATTTGAGACAAAACCAATCTATATTGAATCTCACATGCCGATGACAAACCGTTTTAAAATAGAAACGCTAAACAAAAACGTAACGTTGCACTCACGTCGAGTATCGAATCGCATGAGCATGAGGTGGCCAGGCATTTTTTACAGAATGTCCAGAGAGATCATCTCAAAGCTATGGACCCGCTACAACGATACAGGGAGTGTTTATGACCCAGAAGTACCACCGCTGCACAGGAAACACCACGGTACATCATCCACAACAATTTAAATCCCCGGAGTGCGCCGGTCAAACAGTGAGCAGCTGGCAATAGGAAGCCCAGACGTTTTGCCAGAAGACCAATTCAACGTCATCGACGTTAATGGATGACCGATCTTCGGAGCATGACAATGCTCCGCCTCATGTTGCATTGTTTCCTCCAGCAAAACATTGTTTGGGCGTTTTCTTGACCTTCTCTATCACACAATTTGTCCCTCCTTGACGATCTATGAGAGATTTTGATCAACGCTTCCGCCAACGTAATCCGCTACCTCAGACACAAGAACTTCATACATCACTTCAGTAAGTGTGTCAAAACATTCCTCAAGACAGCATTGGGCATCTCCTTTTCTCTATGGGCCACCGCTGCCATCGATACTTATGGTTGGCAAGTCAGATACTGACATTTCACTCTCACAAAGTACATTTAAATATGCCTCTGTGGTTTTACCAAACACTTTCTGGATAATCATGTTTGGGAAATTTGTAAAGTCATGATTGAGCTATGATGCCATGTTTGAATCAGTTATATCCACGTTTTGAGTCAACGCCAATGAGCTTGTCAAGTTTCGAAGAGTATATAACCCTTAGAGTATACATCACTGCAATCATTA
The DNA here is from genome assembly GCF_037392515.1 of Haliotis asinina. NCBI lineage: Eukaryota > Metazoa > Mollusca > Gastropoda > Lepetellida > Haliotidae > Haliotis > Haliotis asinina. The sequence continues at coordinate 10,687,248 of NC_090282.1, forward strand.
GTCGCCTCAAGGCTGAACAGATTGCAGCATATCTTTCATCGTACTGATCCAGTGATCATGTGTAATATATAATAACAGATTTAGTTTGAGAAATTAAATCTGATTCCGCGTATAATTGGAGAAGTGTTGTATATGACCGTGTCAATGATAGTTGCATTAAGTATAGTCTTGGTGTCTATGTCTATTGCGGAAGAATGGGCCTGATGTTGGAGTTCCTACTGTGCTGAATCTGACAAAGACGTGACCATGTCATGATCGATCTCTTTGCTGTATGACCTTAGTGAAGTCCAAGTGTCTGAAGTTACTGAGACTGAAGATGATCATCTGATTGTTGTAGTGTTGAATGAACACGGACTGTGCACTGTTACATTCCATTACACGTGTCTTTCCTCATATAACGACTATTTGAGTACGCCATTTAGAGTACATAGTAATCAACTCTAGATTGATCGAGTACATGATAAAACAACTATAACGTCCTCATCTTTCTTTGATTTGTCACCTTCCATGCAGTCCTATTACCTTACCCTTAATTAGATTGACTCGGAATCTCTCAACGTGCCTTACTTCCTTACGTTATCGGGAACATGAGAGTTGGCGTAACCAATAATTGAGCACTTACAGGATTCAACATTTCCTAATCTCCAGTGTCCACTACAGACGTGTGAGCTGACGTCTTTATCGGGTCCATCGTATGCATTCACAATTCCAGCTTGTCACGTAATTAAGCCTTTCTGGTTGCCAAGGAGAACTGTAGCATTCTGAGATCGGTTTCCTCTTGCGGAAAACTTATATAACACTATGTATATTACTGTAAGGGAACAAATATGTTAACCTGTTTTTCAGGAGCACAAGGTTTCTGTGCTTGCTCCTTTCGTTAGTCATTGTCAGTTATTTCACTGTTGCATAATGTCTGGTATGTTTTACATACAAAATAAGTTATACAATTTCCTAGTCTCGTGCTGTGATTCGAAACACCTTGTAATCCGAAATCGGACGCCTTGTTCACATGACCAAAGACGTTAACCTTTAGCAAGCTGACAGGGTAAAGATGCCGTCTGTGCAACGACTCCACTCCCTGCTACAGACTTTGCCTTCCATGATATTTCTTGTCACTAATGAAAGGCATCTCTAGTGCTGCTATTTGGCTGTGAGTAAACGTATTGCAGACAGACACTATCACTGCTCAGGACAAACGATGTAAGTTTTGGCAACTTGTTGCTTGGTCTTCTACATACAGTACCATATGAAAGGCTGCTTGGTTGTTGCAGATCATTAACGCAAAATGCTACAAACGTTTGATAATATCCAAGTTGTGCGCCATCATGTGTAATAATGAGTAACAAATAGAGGTTCATTACCAGCGTGGTGTGATATTGGAAATATCAACCAAGTCAAAGTTAATAGTTATTTACACCGCCTTTGGTGCCAACATTTAGGATTAACGGGGTGATGTTGAAATTTCATATCTTGGGAAAGACACAAACATTCACATTTATCTTTTCTACCTTTGCGTTTTACCCAATTCACAATTTAATATACCAAAATTGATGAAATTCTGCGAAGATATGTAATTATTCCGTCGCAATTTGAAACAAAACCAAGAATGAACCTTTCCGTATAAGTACTGATCGAGTGATATTGCAACATACTTGAAACTGTATGAAACAAACGCATTAAAACAATGGCGTTTTATTGTTTGTGGCGCCTCTTCATCAAAACGTGGTTTTCACCTGCAGCAATGAAAAAAGAACTAATTTGCATGGATATGGCATCAATCAAGCAGATTATATACTCAGTTAAAAATTCAGCCCGGTTCATGGAGGAAAATCCACAACCATTGGGAGAGATATAGCTACCATTTATCTTACAACGAGTTCTTTCAAAACGTATTTAACGAGTAAAAGCGATCATTTAGCTAAAACTTCCATTTTACTGATAGTATATCTATGCAAATTAGTCAACCAAAAATGGGCGTCGTTTCATGTGACAGACTCGAGGACAGTAATACTTTTCTTACACACCATAAAATCGCATCACTTTATGGCCGTATAGATTGAAATTACATACTCTAATCATAGTTGCGCAATAACACACACTATAACGTTTATGAATGAATGACGTCACTTGGCTTCCTAATCACTACTAATCCCCATGATGACCCTCCACCAAAAGGTTTCCTTTTTTTGTGTCATGAAGGCAGTAGTGATAATGCAACTAGATAAGATCACAGAAGATTATAATAAACACTCTAAAACGATTATGTTACTAAGTAAATGTGAATGAGTTTAATTGTCGTCATCGGATATATCTCTGCACATTGGGTATGTGCATTTGTGTACTAGTTTCCGTTCAATGTTATACCATCTACCTATCTAATAAGGTGTACCCGTGTGCTTGAATGGGACATTCCTGAGGTTACGTCCACTATCAATGGGGACTACTCTTCTTCGCCTGGGTGCAGCTTTCTCTTTTTCTCGAGTCAGAAACTGCCACTTCGAATTAACGGTGATGTCAGTGTGAAATGTGCGCTGATTACATCCTGTATGTTATGAAGACATGAATTTTGCACGATCATGCGTCGGAGGAATGTCTTAAATAAATGACCTATGTGTATATTAACTGTTCCTGTACATTTTCAACTGGGTAGGAAGGACGTGTGTAGCTCGGCATTTTCGCATCAACCCTTGCAAACGTTCCATGTTGTACATTGTTTCAACGAGAGTGTTTTGCTTCTGATTGACGTGAGCGGTAACACTAGAATCACATTTCTCAGTGGGAAGGATCGTTATCGAAACAATCATCATTTTTATCAGTAAAACATGTCATCTTCATCAATTCACCATAGAAACAATAAGGCAAATGGGCAGGCGCCCTGACCTTATCGTGTTAGGTGTTTGTGCAAGGCGATACACATGACACGTGCCGCATCTCTTCAGAAAAGTACAGATGCGGTTCATTTTAAACATTCGAAGGGAATCCCGGACTTAAGAACAAACGACGATTTTTAAATAATAGTTTACACAAATGTTTCTAACCATTTAGAATGTATGACCACAACAACAGGAATTAGAAAATGACTAGATTCGTGTTGTTCTATATCTGTTTAACTGTATAAAGACCTGCTTCTGTTGTGTAATATGGGATTCTCACAGGGCGTGTAAAAAAGAACCCGTAGTGCTCAATTACGCGTTAAACCATCTTGCCCAGAAACCAGACACCGGCGAGCACAATTCCACTTCATCTCAGATTAATACACAGTTCTAATATTTTAGCCAGTCACCAGCTCTAATAGCTGTACCGGTTTGGGCATCCATCTCCCGCGGTTTGTTAACTAAACGTCAAGCAAATTGGAAATAGTTCTTCCAGAAGCATTTGCACTTGATTAGTTGACATTAGTTCATCCAAAGTATATTTCTTTTCATTTTTGGAGGCGAGCACTCACAATTCTGTTTATAGGTGCGTCATTTACAACCAGGCAATTTGTCATCTCAACTTGGATGGGTGAAGACGACTGCTGGAGTGTAAAGAAAGTCGCTGAAATGTCACGCCATATAATATACTTGGAGCAGCCCTACGGTTACGTGGGTATTTAGTGTAAGTCGTTAAAGACAGTTTTCACGTCTACCCAAAATATTTAACAGTTTCTTCGTTTGTTTTTAAAATTCTTTATATTCGTTGCGGTTCAGTTTGTGTACATTGGTTACACCTGTCATTGTAGATGTTAATGAAGTTTTAAACCAACGTTCCTGTGCATGATTACTTTTTATGAATACATGTTGGAGGCTTTCTGGTTCAGATTGACAAAGAGAGCCAATATTTGTTTCAATTATCTTCATTTGCACCAACTCGTTTCAGGTATAAATTGCTCTGTTTAAAAATCTATACTGAATATATACAAGTATATATACACACTTTCTATATTTATGAAATATCTGTATTTAGTTCCTTCTGCCATTTCTGACAAACTGTAGCTTGAGCATAATTTGCTCTAAGTTTGCCATAGAACATTCTACACCCCACCTATTGAGTTTAGTTTAGGGAGAGGTTTTGAATACTTACTTGATGAGATAAAAAGGATTATTTGCCTAAAATGTTTTATTCCAACAGATTGTATATAAGCTAGTATTGTTCTTATTTAACTGTTAATTTATAGATTTTTGCTGTGATGTGATTGGTATCTCCCTCCCTTCTACCTCTCTCTCTCTTCTCTCTCTCTCACATTGATTGTTTACCATTGATCATCCAGATGGCGAGATTAATACAGGTTTCATTCTGTGATCGCACAGGCTTCTTTTAACGTAATAATGTTTATTCATTAGAGCACTGTGGTTTCTTATGAAGACCGGTTCTGTTCAAGTGTTGTCTTTGTGTGTGTGAAGTGCATTGGTACCCAGACTATCCTGAACATACACGAAGATGATGTTGGTCTTTGAATTATTCACTTAAGCGCCCTTGGTCTTCATGTCCTTGGTCGTCATGGCAAGAGACATTAATGATATTGATGTCAATTAGTGTTGTTGATCTGGAAGAGTTGGGAGGTGGATGTTACTGGCCTCCGTAGTATTCATAGTGGGAAGTATGTATGATATTGTTGTTCGTTGATGATACTGACGTGGAGTGTCTCGATGGCCGGAAGTGTGGGCGATATTAGCATGGAAAGCTGATGCTGTCTGCTGTTTTTTTAGCTGACAAAGCGGAAGAAAGTTCCTAACAGAATGTCATCAGGTGCTGGTTTTTGTTGCAACACATATGTCGGTAAATGATCCGTGAATCGTGGATGACGAAAAACTAATATCGCAATGTATATATTCTGTTGATTTTAAATTAAAGCTGTCAATTACAAACCGATAAAGTGATCTTCCAATCGCTAACAAGGAAAATCGCGGTACAATGTTCTTTTCAGAAAAGTTGTTTCTATTGTCCAGATATAGAAGTAACTCGGTAATGTATGTTCGAGCCAGCCAAATATGAAATGTCACAGTGATATTTTATTCACATCTCATAATTCAATGTATTTACGTTTAACTAGAACATAGAAACATGCACAATACAATTCTGACGAACATGAACATATCATCAAGCAATTGATTTATATACAATTCCAAAAAAGTAACGCACAGATGTTTTGTAGCGTTGAAAATGTTGACTTTGATTAGATTTATTTTTTGTAAGGATTAAAAAGGCACCCCCTTCCACTTTAAGTTCTACAGTAAAGGGCATGCGCTGTCTGGAAATGAAAAAACAGATTACTTTCGGAAATTGACATTCATTTTGAAATAATTTCAATTTCAAATCACTACGCCACGTCTTGACTCTGCGAAAAGGAACATCGTCATTGAAAGAATGCGTGCTGGAGATAACCACTTTTCTGTTGTCAGGCGTCTGGATGTTAGTCTGAGCATGATATCATGACTTCCAGCTCGTTGTAACCAAACGGGTATAACAAATGACCGTTCCCGTAGGGACAGACCTTGAGTTACCGGAGTTCAGTACATCCGGGTACTACATTAGCGTGATCGTACTCCCACGGGTGAGAGCACAGCAGCCATGGTGCCTTGACTTCGGAGGCTATCCGGTCAAACTGCTTGGAACAGGCTGAATGAGATTGGCTCGAAAGTCTGGAAACTTGACGTCGGGGTTGTGTTACGTCGCCATCATCGCGCTCAGCGTCTCCGTTGTCTAAATGTTTCCACTGGGGTGTATTCGCATTACCTTCTTCTAAACTGGTGTAAAAACTCGTACACTAAAGTCTATTTGTGGACGAGTTATACATGTTTGAAAATACAACATTTTCGCAACAGATTTCAGGCTATGCGTTTCCTTGGAACAATATATTTGCAGTCATTCTACACATGATACATAAACGAGCAATCGGCATTAATTTTGCAATCATAAATCCAATAGACAGTCAGTTAGTATGTACTGAACACATTCGTTTATCATTTTGGCCAATTCAGAAAAATGTTAAACGGCAAACAGGATGTCTATATTGAGTTTCGGACTAGATACCACGCACTTCAGGGCGACCGCCCATTTCATGATACGGTCGTTCTGCGACGGCTGGAACTACCAGCTGGTAACTTTGGATTGTACTTTAATACAAGTCTGACTTAACGACAACTTCTCAATTTGGAATGTCATTCCTCATCTGTTGGTGAGGTAGTTCTTGTGTGTTGAAGTGACTCTACATGAAGTGGTCGCCACGTTCAGCTCACTGGTCCGTCACGTATTAGGCAGTCGGTACTGCAGATGATAGGAATTTGATAAACAACATGTAAACGAAATTTTGCAGTAAAAACATGCAAGAACAAACAAATATGTAATCACATTCATGTGACCAAACGTAAAATTTACGGTTTCATGGGTTTCAAAAGATCATCATCAGTACACTTACTGTCGAACGAATTTTGGTACGTTTCTTCGTCTCAGCGAAATTTTGTCACAAGCGTACCACTACGAGATTTTGAAATACTTTTGTGTTAGCCGTTTTGCTTTGACAAGTGTTTTCAGTGATACCATTATGCATTGCTAAGATTGGAGACACTCTCCAAAATCGTGATGATTTCTTCAGCTGTAACCACAGTACGACCCACTGATCAGTGACTACAACAATCAGTTGAATGGCAAAGTCATAGTATTAGGTCATCAGTCCAGCCGTTATCCCAAGTGTGCCATATTAGCGCCAAGGTGGTAGACATCCGGCTGATGTACAGTATCGACCCAGATCAGACGAATAAATATCAAGAGAGTTATATAGCATCAGCACCTGGACATGTGATGGGGTAGACGACCTGAACTTGCAAAACCGTCTGTTATAAATTATTACGAGCTCTCATAAAGGCCCGGGTAATTACAGTATCCCATTGTTATTAGGTTCTTTAACATGACGGTGACTGAATAATGGCTGTCGTGGTAATGTAGATGCCATCCTACTGTAGACGCTTCGACATAGATCATCTTTAATACATATTCTGTCCATGGCTTTAGACGCCGATATTCATTTCGAGCTTATCGATATAAAACATCCTACCAGATAGAACCGTTTCTCGGTCGCCATACCTTGGACATTGGTGTGCTGAATTAATTTTGGAGACATTATTCCTCCAAGATTGTCGTTTGTTTTGTTTGAAGGTGTAACGTGCCTTCGCATTGAACATTTTAAATTTATTCAAGTTGTGGACAGTTGGGTGACGACGGAATAATTTTCTGCCCCTTTCCTCGCTTTTCTAGCTTGTCTACAATTTGTATTAAACCATGGTTTTCGTACATGTGGAGTTGTAGAGGACTTCGGTATACTCATCAGCTATTTCATTTAAAATGCCAGCAAAGGTTTGAATGTGATCAGTCGACAGCCAGGTCGCAGTTTCGATTTACAAATAGTTTGGAATAAAGACCAGTCAGCCTCGAAAAGTTCCATCCTGTATGTGATGGAGCAGCAGATGGAGTTAGTTCTGAGAGAATAGTTGGGAAGTGATCACTTCCACAAAGGTCATTATGAACAGACCAATCAAATTCATTCAGTAAAATAGAATCTGCAAGAGACAAATTCAGAGGAGAATAAGTACCACTTGCATGATGCAGATATGTAATTGAGTCATTATTAAATATGCACAGATTATTACTGGAAATAAAATCTTCAAGGATTTTGCCTTTAGTATTAGTGTTATTACTGGCCCAAAGTGGGTTGTGACCGTTTAGATCACCCATAATAACACATGGCTTGATCATAGAGTGATGGAAGATCAGTCTGTTGAAGTGCAGATGAAGGTGGAACATAGAGAGAGCATAATGTAAATGCAACACCGAGAGTAAGTCGCACTGCCACAGCTTGGAGAGGAGTTTTTAGTATAACATTACTGTGAATAACATCCCTCCGTACAAGTATAGAATAGCCTCCAGTGACCTATAACCAAGAGGGGAAAAAATGATAGGCTGTAAACTGGCGCAAAGTAAAATTATCCGTCTGTTTTAGATACGTTTCTTGCAGACAGAATACCGATAGTGTTAGATCCTGGACTAATAGTTGCAGTTCATTAAAACTAGACCTCTACAATTCCACTGTACAATAGTAGTAGGTTGACTTATCTTTTAGGTGGATTGATAGGGGATCTACCCCTCACTTTCTTCGAGGGCGACAAGCTATGGCGCTGGGATAGGAGCTTTTGGACAATTCCATGTCCTCTAGTGAACCGCATTTGTTATATGTCTTGATTGGATTTTCTGAACCCTTTTGAGGTCTGCCACTTTTTTTCAATGATTCTGTTCTTGGTTTATGAATACTCTGAACAGTGTTTTTAGAACTGACTTTAGTTCGAGTTTGTTGAGTGGACTGAGCTAATGAATGTTCCCCGGATGAAAAAGAATCTTGATTAGAAGACTGTGATGGAATGTCAGGCAGGATAACCACGTTATGTCCAGAGTTAACAGATAAGGTGTTTACCTTTAGGTTGATGTCTGAAGATGTCCTGGCAACTGATGCATATGAACCACTTGGTGCTGTTGATTCAACGATTTGTTTGCATCTTCAGAGCTAATATTTTGGGTAAATTTGATTTTAGTAATTTCCATTTGTTTTTTTTTCAAATTGGTCTTTTAAGAAGGAAGAATGATTTCCTGTACAGTTTGTGCACTTCTTTATGTTACTAGTACAGTCCTCTGTAACATGGGTAGTTTCACTGCAGTGGCCACATGGTATTGGTTTTGTACAGTTGTTAACACCGTGTCCACATTTTTGACATCTTAAACATCTTGGATTTGGATTTGGGATATAGATGTCAACGGACATATTGCTGTACCCAGCCTTGACTGACTCTGGAGGAGTCGGTGAAGAGAACGCAAAGATGTAGATATTGGTCTGAATGCTTTCATTATTTCTTCGGGTAGTAAACCGCTTGACAGATATTACTCCCTCATCTTTCATTTCAGAAGCAATGCCTAAGTCAGGCATATCAGCCAACTGTCAATCCCTGTCTCTGATTATATCTTTACTGGTATTAAGTGTTCTACGGGCAGAGACTATCACAGGATCTCCAACAAACGTATCCGTAGATAAAAGGTTGCTAGCTCGCTGTTTCCTGTTACACTCAATTAGAATGGATCCTGAACGCAAGCGTTTGATGTTTTGTACCTCTCCAGCTATTCAGTTGATACCTTTAGAAATCGCAAAAGGATTAAGTTTTAAGGGAGTCTTATCTGGAGTTGCCATTATCAAAAATCGTGGCCAATGATCAGTAGAAGCTTTGTTTGTTTTGGTTTTTTTTGTTTGGTATTCCATGTTTAAGACATACTTGTTCTTCACCCGAGCTCCCCACCCACCACGGAGTATCGCAAGGACAATGCTAAAAACAAGCGGATCTCCGGCTTGCAGCACCAAGGATACCCAGGTGCTATACTCCAGCAGAAAAATTAAGAGATTAATGATTAACGATGCCATATAGAAAGTGCAACATATGTCATATTTGGGATTTCACTTTCTTAGTGAAGTACAGATTCTAGTACTTTTTTTAGGTTGTGTCCCATCCGGTATTCGAACTCGCACCCTCAGAGTCAGGCACCTAATCGCCAGCATACAAAGTCAGCCGCCTAGCCACCGCGACTTCCACAAAACGAAAGTCGGACAACTGGTAGTCTAGACTGCACGCAATTGTGTACACAACAATTATGCTACGGTTAAAAGATTGGTAAGCCTAAATGTACTTTGAATGTACTGGGGCTAACGTTCTCTCTCAGGAGGACAATAATTGTATTTAACCCTCACAAGGATGCGGCCAGTCTCAGAACCGTTCTATCATTGTTCTGTAATCTACAATGTTCAAACAATCCTATTTCCTTTTCCAAGATAAAAAATGGAACTTTGAAACAATTATCCCTTGTGACTGAGAAATGAATAGAGTCAAGCAGAATATGATTGACTGTGATTCACTTGCTCCAGTTTGTATCCTTCGTAATAAAACGATGTTAAAATAATGTTCTGCTTGACTGTATTGATTTTTCCATAACAAGGGATAACTAATCTAAAACTTATCCATTTTCAATAATGTCAGTTTTCGTTTAGTTATTGCGTTTAAACCGTTCTCGTCACGATATGACTGCAATATCGCCGATGTGACGTTATTATTATTAACTCACTCACTATTGCGTTTAATGGGGGAAACGATGAACATATTTTGTAAATAGATATGTGCTATTCGATAACTGTTATATGAGACTAGGTTGTTCGTTTAGATATCCCCCAAGGGGCTTATGAAGGATAGCCTTAATGCCCATTGACGACAGGCCATATTCTATAAATAAATTCCTTTCCAATGTCAAATTCCTTCTCGTCACTATATATCTGAAATATTGCCGATGTGACGTTAAGTAATAAATCACTCTTGCAGGCTTTCATGACGAGGGATACACAATGAAGGCGCTTCCGATTTCAGTAAATATTCATGTGTGTACTTCGAGTAGCCAATACGACATCAAGAACGCTTCAAATCTGAACTTGTAAACTAAGTAATTGTATCCAATTTGTTGCTTACTCTCATGTAATTTTCTGTACGTTCTTTAATTGGTGTCCAGCGTCTGTTGTACCAGATCCTTGATTTTGTTCCTGATTACGGGCGTATAGGGGATTTGAAGTGGTGCCACTGATGTATTGAGTTCTACTTAAGCAACAGCAGCCTCATGGTGGTATCAATAAGTTCAACGTTTTTTAGTAACCATGCGGCAGAAGCAGGAGAGAGAGATCGATCCAACAATGGACGTAGACTGAAAATATTTTCATTGCCGAAAGATGAATACATAATCAGCTGTGTATGTTTAGATTGTGCAACGATATATTCAGAAGCTGCTAACATGACTGTTGAGAACATTCCCAAGCTGCAGGGACAAGGAGTTCTTGTAATTCAGATTCTCACACACAGTACTAAAAGCACAGTCATAAATAAATAAATAGTATGTGTATTTATAATGCGCAAAAATCCATTCACAAGGTGAACAGAGGCTGGGATTCTTTAAAGGCATTTAGAGTGAATGAGTGAGTGAGCTTGCTTTTACTCCTTGTTTAGCAATATTCCAGAAATATCAGGGCGGGGGACACCAGAAAATGGGCGTCACACATTGTACCTTTGTGGGGAAACGAACCCGGGTCTGCGGCGGCACGAGTGAACGTCTTAACCACTAGGCTACCCTACGCCCTGGCATTTAGAAGTTGACGTGGTAATACAAAAACAATCTTACGGATACAAACTCTTTGATGCATTTTTTATACAACGTTTCTGGGCTAGTTCTTGTCCCTTCATCAGGAAAGCATCCCAAAACGAAGGGGCAAGAACTCCAGACGCAATAACCTCAGGCTTGGGCATACCAGATCCCTAGTTTTCCTCCCACACGTGCGGCATTCTTCATATAACAATGTTGTAAACAGCCAAGGATCAGTCGAAAATTACTCGTAGACAAGCTACAAAAATAAAAATAGATGCCGCTCCCAGTCACAAACTGTGATAAATGAATACCAGAGTTCGGAAACGAAGTTCAGTGAAAATATATCACAAGGACCTAACAGACAGTGAATGTCGAAACTGGTGAAATGCAGAAGGATTACACAACAAGTAGAGAAAGTTCCAATAATGATTTTATTTAATAAGCAGCAAACTGAAAATACGCGGTCTCGACACGATACCGACTGTCATCTAGAGTGTCACCTGGGCTGGATACCTTGCATGTCCACCTGTGTCCTAGTGGCCGTAGCAGTCATGCAGTACTGTATGCCAGTCTCAGTTGAGCCCCCTGGGCTGTTAAATGAATTAACTGTACAATAAACTTCGAAACTTGCCGTGGGTTGCGGCCCTGTGCTGGTGGAGGAAGGGAACCTGGTGGTTGGGGACCATGTTCCTCTTGCCCAACACACCGCTTTGGCCCTGTTGATCTGTAACTTTTTCGATTATGAATTATGATCATATGAACTTTGCCTAGAGTCTTATGCCAGAGGGCGATGGTTCATGGGCCAATCTGGTGGATTAGTTATTTATAATTCTTCCGCTAGAATATATCATCTGAGTATCCTTTGTGCTAGATGGCAGAGACCCACTTGCGTTTAGCATTGTCCTTTTGATACTCCGTGGTGGGTGGGGAGCTCAGATGATGAAATCTAACTAACTAAACATGACTTACGAAACCTCTCAAGAAAGGTGCAAGCGTCAACTTGATACTGATCCCCTTGAAACTGACCACAGACTGCTCAACTCAATTGATTACTGGCCACGTTTTCTTGTTGTTGAGACTATTGACAAGACACCTTTAAATTTGTATCCTTTTGCCGTAGCTGGTGACGTTAAGAACATTAGGCGATTACGTTCCGCTGCTCTTCTGGTTGAGTGTGCAAAAAGGCAGCAAGCCACAGATCTTATGAGTACTAAATCTTTTGTCGGAATTCCAGTTACGATCTCTGCTCACAAAACACTTAACACGGGCAAAGGAATTGTCAGGGAGCGTGAACGTTTGTTTGCTGACATGTCAGAACTTGACATCGTCTCAGAGATGAAGGATCAAGGTGTTCTTTATGGCAAACGTTTTACAACCCGTAGAAATGATGCTACTGTAAAGAAAATCTCTTTCTCTTCTCCAAATGTTCCAAAATCACTAAAAGCAGGATACTGTAATATCAACCTTGAAATGTACATTCCAAACCCTCTTCGATGCTTCAAATGCCAAAAGTTGGGTCATGGTGTTAATAACTGCACATTATTGTTTGCGCTCACAGTGGCGAAAAGACACATACAACAGAAGATTGTGGCAGTAACGCTAAGAAATGTACAAACTGCACTGGTGCCCATTCATTGTTTCCTAAAGAATGTCCTGTCTGGAAGTATCACATCGAGATCAACAAACTAAAATTCACCCGAAACATTAGTTTTGCAGATGCCAAAAAATGGTTCAAAGTTCTGAACCTAAAGAAAGGTATGCTTCCATAACTAAAACACCTTCAGAAGTAAGCATAACAAAATCAATCGCAAGATGTCAAACTGACTTGACTTACATCAGAAGGTCCTCTGATTTTCACCTACAATATCTACTCAAACGCCAGAGTCACTTTCGTCTCAAATCCAATCAATAGCATCCTCTGATCATGAGTCATCTTCTCAATCATCTCCAAAATCTTCAGAAACCGTTACAACTAAACACAAAAAGCCAGATCGTTTGAAAAACTAAGTGGCAGAGCCCCGAAAGAGCCACAAAACAAAATTCAGTTGCTTCACAAACATGGGTCTCTCGAGGACATGGCCACATAGCTTGTCGCCCTCCAAAAGAGTGCGGGGTAGATCCCCAATAAATCCCCCCAAAAGATAGTTTATTCCAATAATATTGTACAGTGGAACTGCAGAGGATTAATTGAGGACAAATTTACATGAACTTACATTTTACACCTTCAGCATTATGTCTCCAAGAGACATATTTAAAACAAACAGACCTTCGTCATTTTAATGCATATCATTGTTTTTCACCTCCGGGTGATAGGGCCACTGGCGGATCATCCAATCTAGTCAGACAAAACGTCATTCAAAGCCCTGTTTCACTTATTACTAATATGCAGGCTGTTGCAGTGAGAATTACTTCACATGTAGCGTTTACACAGTGCTCTCTCTATATTTCGCCGTCTTCGACGTTTGCCAAAACTGATCTTCAAGCTCTATATGGCCAACTCTCGAAGCCCTGTTTTATAATGGGAGATTTACATGGGCACAACCAACTCTGGGGTAATGTAATTACAAACGCTAAAGGTAAATTGCAGAAGGACTTTTGTTCTGGCAATGATTTATGTATTTATAAAGATATTTACACCTTGATACAGGGACTTATTCTGCTCTCGACTTGTCACTGACAAATTCAGAACTACTAAATGAATTCGAATGGTCAGTCCACGATGAACTCTGTGGAAGTGACCATTTTCCTACCATACAAAAATGTATAACTCTATCTGATTTTCCTCCATCATCAAGGCGGAATTTTAAAAAGCTTAATTGGGCTTTATATGAAACTCTGTGTGCTGCAAGACTTAAACCTGAACGTTTTATTGATGTCCCTGATGCTATTAAATGCTATGCTGATGAATTGAACTCCATAGCTGATGAGTGTATACCAAATTCCTCTGCAGTTCCACATATTCGAAAACCATGGTTCAACGATGACAGCAAACAAGCTAGGAAGGCAAGGAAAAAAGCAGAAAATTATTTCCGTCGCCATCCTATGGTGGATAATTTAAATAAATTTAAAATTTTAAATGCTAAAGCGCGGCATACTTTTAAACAGAACAAATGCCAATCTTGGCAAACTTATGTATCCAAAATTAATTCTTGGACACCCATGTCCAAGGTATGGAATATAGTCCAGAAAATTAAAGGTAAAGGTACTAAATCCACTGTCCTTAACGTTCAAATTTCTGTTATTATGCAATGAGAGCAAGGTATACAAAGTCACAAGTCAATATAACAATGAACATTACAGATACAATTCAAGAGAGACATAATCTAAGTCAGTGGGTCACAAAATACAATATAGCAAACTCACCAAAGTCTTGGTGTGAGAGTACATCAACTATGGCAGAATGTCAACACAGCGATCGGTGCGACAGCAGATAATGTAGGTCAGGAGTTGACGGGTTTTGATGATCAAAAGCGCTGGCAGTGACTTCAGCAAATATGAATGGATGTGAGTGTGAGTGTTGTCCTTATTCAAGAGGATGATTCAGGGATTGAACATCCAGTTTGTTATTTTTCAAAGAAGTTTGACAAGCACCAAAGAAATCATTCTATCACTGAGAAAGAGACATTATGTCTTTTGTTAGCTTTACAGCATTTTGAAATGTACCTTGTTACCACCACTTTGCCGACTGAAGTTTTTACTGATCACTATCCCTTGACTTTTCTTCACAAAATGAAGAACAAGAATCAGAGAGTTATCAGGTGGAGTTTGACCTTGCAAGGGTTCAATCTTGTGATCAAACACATTAAAGGCAAAGAGAATGTTTGTGCTGATGCACTTTCCAGGGTATAAATGTATGATGACTTTGTATACCTTGCTCTCATTGCACAATAACAGAATTTGAACGTAAACAACTTGTCTTTGTTCTGTTTTGCTGGTTTGCAAGGGGATTTCTTAGATTGTTGTCACGGTAAATTCTTAACCGTAACAGTAGTTTACATTAGTAACTTGAATTGTTAGTGGCTGTACCCTCAAAGGGGCTTGAAGTATTGTAAAATTATTGTCCTCTTGAGAGGGTACGTAAGTCCACAAACATTCCATGTACATTTAGACTTTCCACTGTTTTTAAGCGTAGTATATGTGTATTTTTAATTTTTGGCTAGATGTGACCAAATTGCTAACATCTGAAGGAATGGTGTAAATGCAGCTAGGGTCCATGTAGGAAGCGAAGGTACTGTAAGTCCCCATGGTCCCTAGTATGGTGATCTGCCTTCAGTTATTGGCAATCTTTTGTCTGTTTTTATAATTTATTGTCCGAATAGTGATATTAGTTTTAACTTACTATGCTAGTTTTATTCTAACTGTGATATTCTAGTTGTTTTACTGTCCTTCATTGACAGGTTTTATAATGTACATATGATCTTTTTCATTGCTGAATGTCCTCGTCACGATATGGCTGAGAAATTGCCGATGTCACGTTAAATATTAACTCACTCACTCGAAACTTGAAAGTGTATGAACCTGCAGCAATCGGAAGCGGGTCCAGATAATGTAAACAAACATTCCGGAAGTCACGTGGTCCGGAATGGATGACAAGGAGGCCACACCTCCGACAGCTGTCAAAAGGTGATGCCTGTAAGAATGAAGCTAAATCCCAATTATAACGTGCATTGAAGCATGTCTCGGCTTTAGACGATTCCAATAATCCTCTTTGTAAGAAACCCTCAGCAGAGACTGTAACTTGATAAGGTAAACATAGCATGTCGGAATGACCTGGGATCCCCGCATCGCGAAGACAATCAGCGACTGTCAAACATTAAATAAACTGTTACCTGTAATATTTCCTACTGGCGATAAATCATACATGACTTGCGATTGACAACTGTGACTGTGAGTGTATCTGTATCTGTACACTTGATTAATATGATCCAAGAGCAGTGAGTGAGTGACTTAATATTTAACGTCACATCGGCAATATTTCAGCCATATCGTCACGAGAACATTCTTGGAAAAAGGCATTTATGCATATGGTAAAAACCTGTCAACGAAGGACAGTAAAACAACTAGAGGATCACAATAAGAATTAAAACTAGCGTGAAATGTTAAAACCAATATCACTATTTGGACAGTACAATATAAAAACGGGCTATAGATCACCAACAACTGAAGGTAGATCACCATACCAGAGGCCATGGGGACTTACAGTACTTCTGCTACCTGCATGGTCCCTAGCTGGATTTACACCATCCCTTCAGCTGCAGGCGATTGTATGCAAGATTAGCCACAACTCAAAATGACAGAAATACTACGGCTAAAAAAATGGAAGACTAAATTTGACGTCAAATGTTTTGGGACTTACGTACCCTCTCAGGAGGACAATAATTTTTACGGTACTTCAACCCCCGGATACAGCCACTAACAATCTCAGTTACTCATTCATCGTCCAATCATAAAATACTTCTTTATTTACATGTCAGTAAGTAAATTAAATTCTTTTAAAAATGCAATAATTAAATGAGAGCTTACGTTACTAAAAAGGTCCTTCAGAGTTCTTGATTTGAAATAATTGTCCCTTGTGATGGAATATTCAACACAACTTAGAGAGCAGACCACGTGCTAATAATATCATTGTTAATTGGAAGTTATACAGTAAAAATGTCCCATAAAGCGAAAATGAGAATTGAGCTGTGACGTTGATCTGAAACTCTACCTTGCATGTAAATGTCAAGTTTGTCGCGCCGACGCTAACCTTGACAGCTCTATTTATAGGTGACCTAGAGTCACAAAAAGGTGACGTCAGAATATCCAAGATGGCGACTGTAAACATGACTGACGTCACTTGCGTTGGACACTACAGTTATTGTTGATACTGTAACTTTGAAGAAGACTGCACAAAGGTATGTGACCTTAATTAAATGCAGCATAAGGCTGGTATCTTTGCTGGCATCGTTGTGGTGGCTGACAGCTTGATTATCTCTACTTGAAGATTCAAGATCAGACATGAATTTTTGTTACAATGTATTATTGCAATGGTATTTTAGTCATACTGGTGACGTTTCCGTTACATGCACACTAACAAACAAAGGTCCATTTATTATTAAACAGAGCATTTCTGAATGTGTAAATGTGTATTAAATGTAAAACGTCTGTGCTTAAGAATACCCTGTTTTGATTACAGGTGTAATGCGCGTGTCATAAGACTGAAGAGATGGACTCTTAGTTAGACACGACGCCCTTATATTTCCCCTTCAGCAAACAAAGCTTGCAATAACCATTCTAAATGCTGTGGAAAAAGCTTATAGGATGGAATACTCTACATTGCCAGGCGGTCAGATAAAATTTCAATCGATTATCTGAATTTCGTGATCCTAGTGGAACAAATAGCTGCTATTTATGCAGTTTAATTTCTGTTTTGATGCACTATAATTTGGGAAAACGGTTTCCGGTTTTGTTGAAGTTGGACTGGGTAGCCAGACGTCTTGGTATCCACGATTCCGTAATTTACTTCTTCAGGAACGTTAACTCAAGGCCAACAGGTGTAATATTCATGTACAAAGCGGAAGAAAGCAGACAATATAGACACACAATAACGTCAAATATGCCTGATGCATTCCTTTCTCCTTGCATGTGACCATGTTTAAATAACTGTTTTCGTCAAATGTCTCATGGACCTTGATTTGTATGTTTTAATTCAATGTAAGGATGCGATTGAACAAACTTTCCTCACTTATACAGGCTACTGATCCGCTCAGAACTTCACTACTGCATAATGCTTAATCCCTACTTTTGACATCAAAAATATACAATCTGTAAATGCCAAAAACAAACCTCAACGCAGTTCTGTTTTTGGTTTATATTGCAGGAATTAATCAACAACTAAACACTATAATGTTCGTTCCCTCCACTTCACAGGATTAAAAAAAGTGTAAAGAAGTACACACGCATTTCCCTTTGTAGCTTGAGGTACACAGATATAGGAAGTGTTGGCGGTATCTGAAACTAATTGTGAGTACTTCTTGAAGACGGACCAGTACATTTTCATCCTCATGTTCATTCTTATTTTCCTCAGTTTATTTAAAGTCACGTGCCATAGTTTGATACCAACAAACTTAGATACAAAATATGTGTAATCCGGGACTCGAACCCACAATCATAGGTTTCTATCGTTTCCAAGGGACGCAGCTCTTTAGTCAAACAAGATTCATACTATTTGCAATCTTGCCTATACTTCTATTGATCAATCGTTCCGTTCGGGATACCTTTTTGTCAAATGAGGTGTTTTAACGCCGCCTCTTTTCGCAATATTTAAGCGATTTTTCGGATTTGGAAACCAGAAATGAGCTCTACACATTGTACCCGTGTGGTTTTCGACGAGCAACCATCTGGGCTATGGTACCGAACCCTCGCTTAATCTGGTGAAAGTCACCATCTATGTTCACAGTAGCATGTATTTAAAAACCTTGATATTTGATCAAGCCTTTGGTTGTTGTGTCTGGACGTTGGATTCAACCATGGTGCTGGTGTGTTTCACCACCCTTGCTTTTCGCTGTTGTTGACCACAAACTAAACAAATATTGAATAATTTGCGTCACTGCATGTTCTAACATGTCGTTAACAGTGCCCATTAAGCACAGAAAAAAAGTTCATCTACCTTAGAGTATAAATGACTTCACCATGTTTAATCTTATGTATGACTTTCAAATTTTAGGTTGTCCCCATGCTTCCTGTTTGTAGTATATTTTGGCGAGGTAATGAGTGACTGATGGTTTCCCACAAACGTTGTAATGTTAATTCTGCCCTTATCCAAATTGCAGAAATGTGAAGATTCACGGTTTAATTCATGTTCACGCTTGACAAGGAAGTGACCAATAAACGTCTATGACACACATTTTCATGATAAAATGCGCCATGATCCCATTCAATAAGATTTAAAACGTCATGCTAAAAACTCCCGTGTGGACCCAGGACAAAATGTGTCCATAGGACCCCATTGCTTCTCGTAAGAGGCGACTAAATTGGGCAACCTGTTTCCCGTGGGTAGCGTCCCGTGTCGGTGGAGGACGGGATCCTGGTGGTTGAGGGCAGTTGGGCTTTTAACTGCGTTCCATTTCCCCAACACACCACTTCGGCCCTGACTTCACCTAGACGGGTGGTTAAATGGGCCCGATTCAACCAATCGGCTGGTCATGCCAAGCGCTGTGCATGGACTATATATGTCTCATTGAACAAATATGATTTGGAATTGTTGTGAATTTCGGTCTTGGCACTACTGTTGATCAGTAACTTTTTCGATTGTGAACTATCCAAATTATGATCTTATGAACTTTGCCTAGAGTCTTGTGCCATAAGGCGATGGTTCATGGGCCAATCTGGTAGATTAATTATATATAATTCTTCTACTGGAGTATAGCATCCGGGTATCCTTTGTGCTGCAAGCCGGAGGCCCGCTTGCTTTAGCATTGTCTTTGTGATACACCGTGTGGGTGCGGAGCTCGGATGGTGAACCATATGACACCAACAATGGCTTATGACATCCCCCCCCCCCCCCCCCCCCCCCCCGAGAAAAAACGTCCACTTGAAATTGATACTGTTGATACTGACCACAGACCGTCTATATCGATTGAGTATTGGCCACGTTTTCTTGTTGTTGAGACTCCAGACAAGACACCATTAAAGCTGAACCCTTTCACAGTATCTAAGGGTATTCAAGGTATTACTGGGGACGTTAAGAACATTAGACGCTTACATTCGGGTGCGCTGTTAATTGAAAGCGGAAGAAGACAACAATCAACCAACCTGATGAACTCTAAATCTTTCGTGGGCATTCCGGTCACAGTCTCTCCGCATAAAACCTTGAACACAAGCAAACGTATCGTGAGAGATCGGGATCGATTGTTTGATCATATGTCGGACCTTGATATAGCATCAGAAATGAAGGATCAAGGTGTGCTCTATGTCAAGCGCTTTTCAACTCGCAGAAACAACGAAACCATCAAAACAAATACGTATCTGTTTACTTCTTTCATGTCCAAATGCTCCGAAATTAGTGAAGGCAGGCTACTGCAACACCCAAGTTGATACCTACATCCCCAACCCGCTCAGGTGTTTTAAATGCCAGACATATGGACACGGTGTAAATACTTGCAGATTGTCTGTTGTGTGCGCTCACTGTGGTGAGAAAACACACACAGCAGAAGATTGTGACAGTGATTTTAAAAAATGCACCAACTGCTCAGGCGACCATTCCTCATTGTCTAAACAGTGTTCTATTTGGAAAGAACAAATGAAGATAAACAGAATAAAGTTTACTCAAAATACCTTTTCTGAGGTGAAGATACTGGTAAAGAGATCTGATCTTCCAGAAAGTTATGCTGCAGTAGCAAAACATCATCGGAGTCTACCTCTACATCATCCACAGGCTGCCAAACTACCTTGACTTGGGTAAATAGCGATTCTCCACAGCTTTTGCACCCTGCTATATCATCTCACACTGAGCAATCACTTCCTTCCTCAAAGTCTTCTTCTGGTCACAAATCATCATCATCTCAGTCACACTCAAGTCTCAATCGACAAAATGTGAAAAGTAAACTGAAGCGAAAGCCTGACGCTTCAAAAAAACAACGTGGCAGAGTGAGTGAGTTTAGTTTTACGCCGCACTCAGCAATATTCCAGCTATATGGCGGCAGTCTGTACGTAATCGAGTCTGGACCAGACAATCCAGTGATCAACAACATGAGCATCGATCTGCCCAACTGGTAACCGATGACATGTGTCAACCAAGTCATCGAGTCTGACCACCCGATCCCAACAAGCACAGTCGCCTTTTATGGCAAGCATGGGTTGCTGAAGGCCTATTCTACCCCGGGACCTTCACGGGTAACAAAGTGGCAGAGCTCCTAAAGGGTCACAAAATAAAATTCAATTGTTCAATAAATATGGGTCTCTTGAGGACATGGACGTTTCTGCAAACGTTCATTCTAGGGCACATAGCTTGTCGCCCTCCAAAAGAGTTTGGGGTGGATTCCCAATAAATCCCTCCAAAAGATAGTTTATTCCAATAATATTGTACATTGGAACTGCAGAGGACTGAGGACTAATTTACATGAATTACAGCTATTAGTCCAAGATTTTACACCTTCAGCATTTAAAACAAACAGATACATTTGACCTTCGATTAGAATGCATATCATTGTTTTCCCCTCCGGGTGATAGGGCCACAGGCGGATCATCCATTCTAGTCAGACAAAACGTTATTCAAAGCCCTGTTCCACTTATTACTAATATGCGGGCTGTTGCAGTGAGAATTACTTTACATGTAGCGTTTACGCTATTCTCTCTCTATATTTTGCAGTCTTTGATGTTTGCCAAAACTGATCTTCAAGCTTTATATGACCAACTCTGGAAGCCCTGTATTATAATGGGAGATTTACGTGGGCACAATCCACTCTGGGGTAATGTAAATACAAACACTAAAGGTAAATTGTTGGAGGACTTTTGTTCTGACAATGATTTATGTATTTATAATGATGGCTTCAGTACATATTTACACCCTGGTATAGGGACGTATTCTGCTCTCGACTTGTCACTGACAAACTCAGAACTAAATGAATTCGAATGGCCAGTCCACGATGACCTCTGTGGAAGTGACTATTTTTATACTATAGTAAAAGCTGCAACTCCATCTGATGTTTCTCGATCATCAAGGCGGAATTTTAAAAAGGCTAACTGGGCTTTATATGAAACACTGTGTGCTGCAAAACTTAAACCTGAACGTTTTATTGACGCTCCTGATGCTATTAAATGTTTTTCTGATGAACTGAAGTCCATAGTTGATGAGTGTATACCAAAGTCCTCTGCAGTTCGACATATTTGAAAACCATGATTCAACAATGACTGCAAACAAGCTAGGAAGGCAAGGGAAAAATGCAGAACATTATTTCCGTCGCCATCCTATGGTACATAATTTAAATAAATTGAAAATTCTAAATGCTAAAGCGCGGCGTATTTTAAAACAAAACAAATGCCAATCTTGGCAAAATTATGTATCCAAAATAAATTCCAATGTCCAAGGTATGGAACATCGTCCAGAAAATTAAAGGTAAAGGTACTAAGCCTGCAAAAGCAACCTGAAACTATTAGATTCTGTCTGTCATTCACCAAGGTCTAAGACGTCGTCTTGGACAGTCTCTACGTTGAGGCCGATGAACCATCTCTTACACAATGTCGTATTGAATTATCCTTACAATACGTTACTAAATTACACTCTAATGAATCTAACCCTGTATATAACTGTGTGTTCAATCCACTTTATGAATATGTGAACGACAAGACGTCTTGTCTTGTTCCACCTCTAGTGCACAGAATTAAACCCTTTCTTTCTTCGCCTGGCATTGAGCTGGAAATCATAGCTCCCTCCCGTCTTCTTTCTTCTCCTCCTTCTAGATTACCAGATAATAGTTCTATTTTTACAGCTGAAGCTAACCCCATATTAACAGCTCTTATATATATTCAAAGACACCCTAAACATAAACAATATATAATCTATTCAGACTCTGTTTCTTGTAAGGCCGGGCGGGACAACTTAGGAATGGCCAGCGAGTCCCTTATAGAGACAACCTGATAAACCACGTTAACAGGTGTGAATACTCGGTGGCCACTCCGGCATAAATTATTGTTTCAACGAGGCAGTTACATTTTCGCGGGCATTGTCACTTTGAACACTGATGCATTGTTTATCATCTCATCTGGTACGCTGGTCTTTACGGGCATGTTGATGAATTCAAATTATGGCTCACACGTCTTACATTGTTATTATATTGTATGTATGTAGTATATGTCCGGTTTCGTCTCTATTCGCCCTCAACCCATGTCGCATACAAAAAAAATGTAGGCTTATTGGGATTAGAAAATGCACCCCGATACTGTTAAATTAATCTTGCACGACGTGAATCCACTAAGAAGTTACAACTGTGTTATGATGAAACGGATGGGAATAATGCATAAGCCTTTTAAATTGTAAAAGCTATAATGAAATACGGTTAAATTCACACTGTAAAATTCTCGGTTGTCTGGTACTAATAGGCTTTAAACAGGGAAAACGACACCATTTAAAGAAAGTCTATATTAAATTATTTAACGATTGTGTTTAATCTTATTCAACTAAGATAATTCTGGTATCAAACAAAAATATCAGATCCGTTGATCACGCTAAGTGCTTATTACTTGGAATAAACATGAAACTACCACTCATGCAGCAGTATCATTACTTATACTCTCTAATTTTGTTAAATTAAGATAATTCTGGTAGTGAAATAAAAAATTTCTGCCAGAAATTTCTGCGGGAAAAAAATTTCTGCCAGAAATTTCTGCGGAAAAAAAAATTCTGCCAGAAATTTCTGCAGAAATGCATTTTCAGAGCCAATTTGTGAGCTTATTAACACGTGAACACACTGGCAAATGAACTTTTCGTGTTCATCTCCTCGAGATCTTTCCAATGATATAAAATATGTCTTTGTAGCTTGCTCCCTTCTGTATGTCAAGTTAGGACTCGCTGGCCATTCCTAAGTTGTCCCGCCCGGCCTTTTGTGTTCAGGCGATTAAAAATTTATCATGTAAACATCCACTTGCTACTGGCCAATGCGACATCGTCTTCTGTTGGTTACGCAGCCATGTAGGCATTTCGGGTAACACAATGGCCGATCTTGCTGCCAAGACAGCACTCAACAAATCTGTGACACGACTTCTTATTCCATACTCTGATTGCAAAGCTAGCATTAGAACTTATATACGTGATCTGATGCAAAATAAATTACACGAAATAAAACCGTATATTGGTTACACCTACTTGGGCTGTCAATCCAGATTTGAAGAGGTTATTTTACGACAATGTCGTATTGGCCACGCAAGATATACACATAGATATTTGCTTAAAGGTGAAAATCCTCCATTTCGTATCCCTTGTGATGAAAGAATCAGTCAAGCATATCCTGCTTGACTGTGTTGAGTATTCCATCACAAGGGATAACTATTTTAATTCTCGAACTCTGAAGGATCTTTTTAATAACACAAGCTCTCATTTAATCATTGCGTTTTTAAAAGAATGAGATTTATTGACTGAATTGTAAATAGATAAATAGTTTATTTTTTTAAGTTAAATTAGTAACTGTGCTTGTTAGTGGCTGTATGCTCAAAGGGGGTTGAAGTACTGTAAAACTATTGTCCTCCTGAGAGGGTACGTAAGTCCACAAACATTCAAAGTAAATTCAAACTTTCCACGCTGTTAATCGTAGAATAAGTGTCTTTTTATTTGCATGGCTAGGTTTCCCAAATTGCTGACAGCTGAGGGGATGATGTAAATCCAGCTCGGGTCCATGCGGGTAGCAAAGGTAGTGTAAGTCCCCATGGTTCCTAGTATGGTGATCTACTTTCAGTTGTTAGCAATCTATAGCCCATTTTTATCTTGTATTGTCCTCTATAGATAAATTGTTTTAGGTATAGTTACTAGTTTTATATTCACCTATGTGATATTCTAGTTGTTTTACTGTCCTTCACTGAAAGGTTTTATAATAGACTTATATTTCATTTCAGTATTAAATGTTCTCGTCACGATGTGACGGAGATATTGCCGATGTGACGTTTAAATGTTAACTCACTCACTCACTCTCTGATACTCATGTTAGGAATATAATTTAACTAAGTATAATACGGATTAATAAATTGAAGATAAAACAAAGACACAGGGAAAATGGACATTAGGAACAAGAAGTAGTTACCTCTACTTACCTCCTGTAAGAACATCTCATATTCCCCTTTCTCGGAGACATGTGTTCATGTGCCTGTGTAAGCCCCCGACATTGCAAGCAATTGTTATCGAAACACATTAATAGTTCTTATGATTAACACAGAAAGTAACCTCCCTCGTAAGAAAAGCTTATCTTTGATCATTACTGCTAAATTGATTGAAATAATAGGTACAGTACGAATTTAAAATGTAAAGCGCATATGCGAGTCGCTCGCTGAATGAGAGGTGCTTTTTATTACCTCCAATACGCGGCCCTCGCTGTGAGAAGCTAATTAATTTGCCGCACATACGCGGCTCTCGGCCTTAATGAGTTAGGAACCAGAAGTAGTTACTACCAGGAGATGTTTGGGGTTATTTGTCATGCCAAGAAAGTAGTACACTGAGATTTCAGTTATACGATGATTAATGGTACATGTTTGGTTTTGTGTTAAAATGGTGAAAGCAGCTTTGCACACAAAGAAGTTTGAAAATTCAAAAAACTTTATCCTTAAAAGATGTTCAACCTAGTATTCCGTAAAGACATGGCTGAAAAAAGAACTTGATATGGTTTTTGACATTATCAAAGTTTATAGTTATCCTCGTCCATTACCATCTGTAATGCAAATGCGACCAGTTAAACAGTGGATAAGAACTGGTGTTTTTTTTTCAAATGTCATTAGCTTCCATTTAGCTACATGTTTTGTAAGTACATATCCGGACACGAACACAACAAGGTAAAACAAATGGATGACAACCGCATCAAAATTGACTGAACTTCCTGCCCCTTGGAGAACAAACACATGGCAGTAAACTCTTTCTGTGATCCATTGTTTGATAAACCGACCTCAAGACAATACGCTCGAGGACTGGAAACCGATTAACATGTTATTTACAAAGTCAGTTTGCTGTGCACAGTTATGAGGATTACTTAGGACTTGCCATGGGAGGAAATTACGTTGCACAATTTTTATACAGTCCTCAAAAAGTGAAAAGGTGAAAGGTATTGAAAGTACTTTCAATTTCGTTATAAATGCTTATCATTCTTTTTTGACTTATGTTTTACAGCTTTCAATATATTTGTGAGTGTTAGAATGCGTGTTCATATTTGAACGGTTTCATTCATTCTTTCAGTCAAAAGAACGCGTGCCTGTTTGTGTTTCTGCGCCTATGATGCTACAAAATCTATTCATAAATATAACCACCATTATTTAACCGTATTTTGGGAGCGAAATTGACTTTGCATTTGTGTGAGAAACAGATACACTCGCCTCTGCGCGAAAACTTGATGTTATCGCTACATGACAGTGATTCATAAGCTCGTGTTAATCATGTAATCAGATAGATTCGTGCAATGGGCGCTGGTTTGATCAGATGCCTCTTTTAGATTTGTAAATATTTGTGTTCCCTTTGGTAGCAACAGAAACAGCACATGTCCAGACGGTACACATTCCACAAAATAGTTTACGCCGGACGTGTCATACCTACAGGGTTTCATACGTGCTTATCATAACATAGGCGAATGTATCAAGATACATGAAATAATATATCTCCTTGATAAATCGAGTTGATAAGAAAATGAAAATAGTACTAGAAGACTACGCGTTAAGTGTATTTTACTCCTATTTTTGTAGTATCTCAGGTCTCTATGTGCCAATGTTCGATCGAAGAGCGAGTGAGAGAGAGGTGTCAACAGAAGCTACATAGGATCATGTGGAACCCATAAGAGTATATAAGACTTATATTTTGATTGGTGTAATGCACCTCATTGGGGTAAACTAATTATACATTCATGGCGAAAACAATACAATCGTTGAATGGTATGGGGTCGTTTTGGCGACTTATCAAACATCAAAAATTAGTTTATCTATGCCCTACTTTATCAAAAAATGTAAGTGTGTGTCAAACACTTCTCACTATGACATAGTTTAAAAAAGAAATTCCTATAAAAAAACAAGCTCCTACTCGACAGTTATAGCATTCACTCATACCCAGTAAGCCATTGTATATGTGTATAAATTGTATGATTGTGACATTGACTCATTTTGCATGACCTAACGATGAAAACTTGCAAACCTTCTAACAAGATAGTGATGTTATGTACTATTAAAATGTTTAGTATATTTAGTATAAAATATTTATACTATTAGATTAAAATGTTATGACAGTTATTTATCTGCAGAGTCGATCTGTAATCAAATGCACGTTAACGGTAAACATGATAAATATCTGAACCCGCTGTCGTTTCACCAATTTATTTCATAACAAAAGCAAAACGATCGGGAACCCCCACACGCACTGAAGTCAACGGGGTCATGTTTACACTAAAGTTAATTACCATTGCTGAGTAGAAAAGGGCTGCGGCAGGTCAGATAAATATCCAAGAAAACATAGTACACATAACGTCAGAATCCCTAACAATTACATGTATGAAGAGTGGCGCCACCAGCGGTATCCGACTGGTGAACAGCCATTGTCCACTGCAGGAGCTGCATCACTTGGGTATTTACTCGGCAATGACCTTGGGGAATGGAGCAATCATGACTCTCTTTGAAGATTTTCATGGATGGACATTACCCCGTAGATAGTCGTTATCATGAGCCCGATCACAGACATGTTTGTACAGCGTCGATAACAGGCAGCCAATAAAGTACAGACACTTCCGTTTACTCAAAGTTTTCCGTGAATAAAAACAAATGTAATTGGGTGAAATATCGATAACGACAATATTTGTCAACAGCGCGGAATATATCACCCTCTATCGATGTTTAGCTTGTTTAATGTCGAAAACTGTAACATGTCGAGTGTGTACCCGAAGCTAGTGATTCACAAAATGCATGGCATCCAGTACGATCTCCCAGGCAGAGTTATCACTTTTAAAGTAATTGCATAAAAAAAAACAAAAAACCGTTGGAACAGGTTTCAACCCATGCAGGAACATTTGCCAAAACGCATGGGTGCATCTTATCGAAAATGTCGTATAAATCATTTTACAAAACGTGAAAAGCATCATTATGAGACATTGGTCCAAATGCAGGTGCATGACTGGAATATGAATACTGATGTTGGACAGAGCAAGCATGCAGAAACCAAAGAGCTGCCACGAACACGCAAGAGCTACAGGGTGATCAGTATGACCAATGTGGAGGTTTCATCTACAGTCAGGAAGGCCACCATCAGCAAACTGATAAACCGTTACTAGCAAACGTCAGACAAAAGACCGCCCTAAATCCGGAAGACCCAAATCCATTCATTCTTCCGATGGAGGAGGCATCATTGTACATTAATAATAAGCGCATTTAAAATGTAAAAAAAAAACAGTCGCTAGAAGTTACCTGCTGGATCATTCATGACAATTCAGTCGTATCACTTATCCCACGTGGTACCCATTTTCTGCTTGGTGATGCAATTTTGACCAAACTCACAACCTTAAGGTGAGACGACATGTACCACACTTGCTTCGTTGTGGGGGAGGACTGAAGTCCTATAAACGCTCAAGACTCAAGCTCCCAAATACAGTCACCCAACCAAGGGCTTTACGTGTCCAGCATTGCTTAGTTTAACGTCAACCTGAGCTCTTTGCAGAAGACGTGTGCACACGCTCCCTAATGGTGCAACATGTGTGACCAGAAAACAAAGCTGGCTATCATTCGAAAAAACTGAATGCCCACCGATACGGGAATGAAGTGTACGTACCTTGTGTGATGTCCTTTATTTGACAGTCAATAGGGGGTCATTTTGTAGGGCTCATTCACACCGCCAGATCTGTTTCAGAATACCTCCACAGCATTAATGTCGTTAATGTCGTTAATGTCAAAGTGCATGTACTGTCTTGGCCGGCGCATTCTTCAGACATGAACCCCATTGAACATCTCTTGGGACATCTTGATTGTCAGCTGTGACAGCGCGTACCAACCCCAGCGATTTGCCTGACAGGAACTTGAACAGACACTCTTGAACGTATGGAGCAGTATTTCTGCTGTCTGACGACGTCAACAAGAAGACCTTTTTTGGCGTGTAAGGATGCGCAGGAAGGTCACACTCGGTGTTGATAACGTGTGCCCTGACTGTCTCATTATGTTATTAATTAGGCACTTTCCGAATGCGCTCTGTGAATTGTGCAGCTTACAGTTTTGACCCCTGGATTCTTTCAAAAATGAACTGCCGCAAAAGCAAGAACATTATTAAATGAATTTTAAGTATCTCAATTAAGGGACAACGATTTCTGTTTGTAGTTCACAATTCAAGGTCAAGTTCAATCAGTCATAATATTCTTTTGCCTGGTAGTTTATCAGTATCTACGAGTATAATTAAGTGAGTGAGTATGGTTTTACGCTGTCCAGAGTAATATTTCGGGAATTCTACAAGTATCAGATCATCAAGCAACTGATAGCACAGACTTTAACCTTCACACTAACCATTACATGCTGGATCATTCATGACAGATCAGTCGTAAAAGAATTAACATTCGTCATCACAGTACTCGAGGA
Source organism: Haliotis asinina (assembly GCF_037392515.1). Taxonomy (NCBI): domain Eukaryota; kingdom Metazoa; phylum Mollusca; class Gastropoda; order Lepetellida; family Haliotidae; genus Haliotis; species Haliotis asinina. The sequence goes on from NC_090282.1 coordinate 10,716,702, forward strand.
ATGTTAAAAGCTTTCAACCCGATGCGACATCGAAGTCGATTCTGAGATCCTTTTTAGATTCACAGTGAATTAAATCAATGTGTTTAGCGAGTGTATTGTTATATAACTACCTAATACCCATGTGTCATTTCAAGAGGAAGTAAACAAAGCTGGCTAAGTTCTAAAAAAGATATTCACGGTGCTTTTATATTTTGTTTGGAACTATAATTCCATATTGGCGTTTTAACAAGGCAGTATTGTCATATCATAATGGAAAAAAATATGTTACCCTTTGAAGTACTACCCTGACTGGAGACACTGAACTAGATATCTATACTGGCACTTCACATAGCAAGTATCAGTGTAAAGTCGCCGTTACAAAGTCCCTCGGTCTCTCACCAGGATATATATAATATTATATATATGTATGGACAAGAGCCATAATTTCAAAATTTTTGTTCAGATGTCGCACAGACGGTAGAGATGTATAAAATGTGAATAGAGACCAAAGAAGAAAATTATCCTGCCGTATCGAGATATCGAGATACGATCGTACCACAATATAACTAAATGCCAAACTCAAGGTGGACTCGAGCAGTTAGATGGAAGTATAAGGATGACACGTTGATGTTTTGTATATACACTAACGAAATGGATTGAGACGTTACATGATGAACAATTACACAAGTGAAAAATGAGTCAAAGTGGTAAAGTTTTACAATGCTGCTATAAGATGCTGCTAGGAGGAAAAGTAGGTGAAACACCTATTACACGCCACACGTGTATTATTTGGTTTAGTGTTGTGGAAAGGGTTAATAACTGCACCAATATTGAAGATGTTCATGCTTTCGCCAGAAACGACAATGAGTCTGATTGGTATACAATAGGGTGGGTGACAGTGGGCCAACATACTAAGGGTATCTTAGTCCGAACCCTTAGTATCTTAGCCCACTATCAGCCATCCTGTTGTATACCAGACTCATTGGCCTCTATCGATTATCCACTCTTAACAACACCAAACTGGCTTTAATATATTTTTACTCTCTCTTATCTGCTATTTTTATTTTATAATCATCACTCTGGCTTCATGTACATTACTAGTATATATATCCCGTTTAACTGTTAGTCAGCATCCACCTGACGAAGGTTCAAGGAATAGCCCAGAAACCTGTTTGTAAATATTGAAGAAGTTGGCATCCATAACATTTTGCCTTATATTGTGCCATGATATTTAGTGGTGGCTTGTGTCGAGATACTTAGATTGTTAGTGGTTGCTTGTGCTCAGGCAGCTGTAATTATTATCTATTTTTCCCAAGATGGATCAGGGGTGACAAGGATCTTGTGAAGACAAATTCAGTGGTGACCAGGATCTTGTGAAGACAGATTCAGTAGTGACCAGGATCTTGTGAAGACAGATTCAGTGGTGACCAGGATCTTGTGAAGACAGTTTCAGTGGTGACCAGGATCTTGTGAAGACAGTTTCAGTGGTGACCATGTTCTTTTTCAGTTTTAACTGGTAAGGCCCGACCTATTACCTGAAAACGTTTAACTGGTGTTATGTTATGGGGAAATGTACCTACTTTGTGGGACATCATAAAGTGAAGGGTAAAACGTTCTTCACGTACCGCCGTCATATAGCTGGAATATTGCGGCGAAAACCTAAACTGACTCACTCTTCACCTGATAAAATGAGCAAAGGAACAAATTATCAAACACCCTGCTTTGCGATATCACAATAGTTCCATAAAAACGATATCTCATGTAACGATCTGCAATATAAACGCATATACAATATTACTGCAGATAATAACGTCATAGTGTTCTAACACTTTTGTGTTAACCGAACCAGCATAACATTATATTTGGTAGACAAATATAGCTATTTATGTCTTATTTATCGGAGTATAACCCCGCTGTATCCCTAGTGTTTGCATGCCAGATATCCGCTGCACTGAAACATTGTCCTTGTTGACACTCGGTGGCGGGTGGGGAGCGGTAGTGTTGAACTTTACTATATCCATCATGTCTCTTACGAATTCTGGTTCAAATAGAAATGACAAAAAGGGACGTCTTGAAGCTGATCATCTTTCAAGTCATGAAGGTGTTCCAGTTTCACAGCAGCAAGAACCTTGGTCTAAGTTTATAGTCATTGCATCTGCAAATGGAGAACCACTTAAACTCAATCCGTTTGTGATATCAAAAACAATTCAGGCTATATGTGGAGAAGTAAAGAATGTTTCACGTCTCCGTGGCGGTTTGCTTCTTGTGGAGTGTTTGCGTCGGCAGCAGTCAATTAAGTTACTACAACAGCACAAGTTTCCAAATATTAATGTTGTCGTCTCGCCACACAAAACGCTGAATTCTAGCAGAGGTATTGTTAGAGACAGAGCTCGGTGCTTAGCGGACATGTCTGAAGAGGAAATAGTTTCTGAACTGAAAAGTCAAAATGTTACTTCAGTCAAGCGCTTTTCTGTAAAGAAACAGAATGGTACCACAGAACCAAGCAACACCTACCTGTTTACATTTGCGTTAAGTACTGTGCCTAAATCCATAAAAAGCTGGTTATTTCAATATCGGAGTGGACGTATATATCCCAAATCCACTCCGGTGTTATAACTGTCAAAAGTATAGACACGGTTCTACATCCTGTCGTAATGCTCAACGTTGTCAACGGCGCTGTAAAGATCATGATGATCCTACCTGCAATAAAGATCCTAAATGTGCAAATTGCGGTCGTAACCACGTATCGTCGTCAAAATCTTGCCCTGAGTGGCAGATACAATAAAAAATCCTCAAATTGTAACATCAGAGTAATATTTCCTTTGTTGAAGCAAGTAACAAGCCAGATCCAATCTGAAATATCGCGGACTGTTAGCTACTCAGCTGTTTTCTCTGGAAAATCCAAAACAGTCTCTATCGCATGCCAGACTGAACTGACTTGGATAAAATATGTTAAACCAGTAAAACCTGTTTCTTCTTTTACTCCTTCTGACTGCCACTCTACTGTAACAACATCTGCCTCTCAAACTGTGAGTCAGTCAGAACCTGTCAACAAATGTTGACGTTGAGGAACATACTGAAATGTCAAAAGCACAGCGAAAACGCCTAAACCGTATAAAATCTTCTAAAACCCACTCCTATTGAAAGAAACTCATACCTGTTGAATAACATGTCACTGTGCAGGTTCATAGCTCCTTTGAACCCCTTGCGATGGAGGTGTCGCCATCTTCACAGCACAAAGATATGGGTTCTTCCTGAACACGTCCGCGGGAGAGATCCCCAATAGAACCGCCATGAGTCAAAATCGTAATCTCATACAGTGGAATTGCAGAGGACTGAAGAAAAACTTAAACGAGATCCATTTATTACTGCAGGACTTAAAACCGTCAGCACTATGTCTTCAAGAGACATATCTTAAAAATACAGATACTTTTGATTTAAGACAGTACAGCAATTATCACTCTTTCTCTCCTCCAAGAGATAAAGCAACAGAAGGTTCATCCGTTTAGGTACGGCAGGGCATAATACATAGCCCTGTCCCATTTCATATGAATCTGCAAGCTGTAACTGTTCGCCTAACCATACACATTGCATTGACTCTATGCAGTTTATACATACGTCCTTCCTCTAGCATTCAAGAATCGGATCATCAAAATCTATGTGATCAGCTTCCAAAGCCATATATAATCATGAGTGACCTCAATGGTCACAGCCCGCTTTGGGGAGGTACAAACACAAATCATAAAGGTAAAATTATTGAAGAATTCATTTCAGATAATAGTTTATGTATTTAATGGTGATGCAGCTACATATCTAAATCCAGCTACAGGAACATATTCTTCCCTGCATTTATCTCTTGCGGACCCCATGTTATACAATGAATTTGAATGGCTGGTCCATGACGACCTACGTGGGAGTGATCACTTCCCCACCATTCTCAGAAGAATTGACCCTGGTGATGATCCTTTACTGACTGGTTATTGTATGAAAAACTATGTACCGATCACTTAAAACATGATGTTGTTGCGACCATTGAAGATCCAAAACAACTGTTTTCCGATATATACTGAATGATATTGCTGACCAAACTATTCCCAAGTCCTCTGCGGTTTCACAGGTTCGTAAACCATGGTTCAATAACGAATGTAAACATGTCAGAAAGTGTAGGAAGAAAGCTGAGAAGTATTTTCGCAAACACCCTACCGTACATAATCTAGATAAAGTTAAAATTCTAAATGTCAAAACTAGGCGTGCTTTTAAACAAAATAAGCGTCAGTCAAGGCGTAATTACGTTTCTAAAATAGATTCACGCACGCCTATGTCAAAGGTGTGGAACATGATTCAAAGAATAAAGGGCAAAGGTTCCAAATCTACTGGATCATTTATTAACTATAAAAACTGACATTGCAAATAAACTTGGTGAAATGCTCGCCAAGCATTCATCCTCTTCCAGTTATGTCCCTGGGTTTAAAAAATTCCAGAAACAACAGGAGAAGAAAAGATTAAATTTTCAGACAATGGTGAAGATTCTAATGAATTATTTTCACAACACGAGCTACATACCGCCCATGAGCAAGCTCATGATACAGCAACAGGGGCTGATGATAGCCACTATCAGCTCCTGAAACATTTGTCCGAATCATGTCTGGAAACGTTGCTAAATATGTTTGATTCAATATGGACTTCAGGGAACTTCCCAGCTTCCTGGCATAAAGCCATTGCAGTACTCATTCCAAAACCGGGTCGGGATCATACTGGTCTTTCGAAATATAGACCAATCTCTTTAACGAGTTGTGTCTGTAACACCATGGAAAGAATTGTAAATGATAGATTAACATGGTATCTTGAAACCAATAACCTCTTTACAAATATTCAATGTGGTTTAAGGAAAAACCGTAGTACCATTGATCATTTGGGTACCTTTAGAATCCTTTGTGAAAAATGCTTTAGTCAAGAAACAACATGCTGTATCAATTTTCTTTGATCTTGAGAAAACTTATGATACGACCTGGAAGCATGGCATTTTGAAGGATCTACATGATTTTGGTTTGAGAGGTCGTTTACCTCTTTTTATATCACAGTTTTTAAGCGACAGGCAGTTCCGAGTCCTAGTGGGGTCAACGCTGTCTGACCATTATAAACAGGATCAGGGTGTTCCACAAGGCAGTATTTTGTCTGTCACAGTTTTTAGTTTAAAGATACATAGTTTATCAAAAGTGTTAAACGATGGGTTGTTATTTGTGGATGATTTTAATATTTCTTGTCGTGGGAAAAATATGCATACCATTGAACGGCAACTGCTGTTGTGTTTAAACAAGATTAATAAATTTTCCAAATCAAAAACTAATTGCATACATTTTTTGTCGCAAATACAAACCACATAATGACCCTGAACTATATCTAGATGGCACTCCCATCAAAGTCGTCAAGGAGGCGAAGTTCTTGGGATGAATTTTTGACTCACATTTAACATTTCTGCCTCATATTAAATTCCTTAAAACTAAATGCCTGAAGGCACGTGATTTGTTAAAAGTTGTTTCCAATTCAAAGTGGGGAGGAGACCAAACTACCCTACTCCACTCATACAGATCTCTCATCCGTTCGAAACTTGATTACGACTCCATCGTTTTTGGTGGAGCCTGTAAAAGCAACCTCACAATACTTGATTCTGTCCATCGCCAAGGCTTAGGACTTTGTCGTGGGTCTTTCAGAAATTCAGCTATTGAAAGTCTTTACGTTGAGGCCGATGAACCATCTCTTGAGCAGCGCCGTATAAAATTAGCTTTACAGTACACTACTAAATTATACTCTAATGAATATAACCCTGCATATAAGTGTGTTTTCAATCCACCTTATGAGGATTTGTACGACTACAAGTCTTCTCTTGATCCACCTCTAGGGCACAGAACTAAACCCATTCTTTCTACGGCCGGCATTGAGCTGCAAAACATAGCTCCCTCCAGTCTTCTTTCTTCTCCTCCTTGGCAGATGGTTAGGCCACAAGTTGACCTAACATTAACATCATTTAAAAAATCAGAAACGAATGAATTACTGTATAAACAATATATATATAAATAGCCATTATAAATCCTTATTTACAGATGGGTCCAAGGACGGTGGCGCTGTCATTGGATCCAGAACAATATCTTCTAGACTACCAGATAATAGTTCTATTTTTAACAATAGAAGCTAACGAACTTACATATATTCAAAGACACCCTAAACGTAAACAATATATAATAAACCATACATAATCTTTTCAGACTCTATTTCTTGTCTTCAGGCTATTAAAAAATTATCTTGTAAACATCCACTTTTAATTGACATTATTGATTTGTATACTGATCTTGCTAATGGCTAATGCAACATCGTCTTCTGTTGGTTACCCAACCATGTAGGTATTTCAGGTAACACAATGGTCGATCTTGCTGCCAAGGCAGCACTCAACAAATCTGTGACACCACTTCTTATTCCATACTCTGAGCATTAGAACTTACATCCGTGAACTGATGCAAAAGAAGTGGGACACCCAAGTAGGTATAAATAAATTACATGAAATACAACCCTATATTGGTTGCACCTACTTGGGCTGTTGGTCCAGATTTGAAGAGGTTATTTTACGACGATGTCGTATTGGCCACACAAGATATAATACTAGGTATAATCATGCATACCTTTTAAAAGGTGAGGATCCTCCATTTTTTTGAGTCACGGTCAAGCATATTCTGCTTGACTGTGTTGAATTCTCCATCACAAGGGATAAATATTTCAATGTCAAAACTGTTAAGGATTTTTGTACAAACGTTAATTCTCGTTTAATTTTTTTTTAAAGAAATTGATTTTTTGGTTGAATTTTGAATAATATGTTCTATAAATAGATGTATTGTAATTATTGGTAGTTTACATTTGTAACTAGAATTGTTAGTGGCTGTACCCTCAAAGGGGTTGAAGTATTGTAAAATTATTGTCCTCCTGAGAGGGTACGTAAGACCACAAACATTGAAAGTAAATTCAAAATTTCCAGGTTTTTAAGCGTAGAATAAGTGTCTTTTTATGGTATGGCTAGATTTCCCAAACTGCTGACGGCTGAGGGTCCATGCAGGTAGCAAAGGTAGTGTAAGTCCCCATGGTCCCTAGTATGGTGATCTACCTTCAGCTGTTCGCAATCTATAGCCCATAGATAAACTGTTTTAGGTATAGTTACTAGTTTTACATTCTTTTCTGTGATATTCTAGTTGTTTTACTGCCCTTTGTCGACAGTTTTTTTATAATACTGATATATTCCATTTCAATGTTATGGTCCCGTCACGATATGGCTGAAATATTGCCGGTGTGACGTTAAATATTAACACACTTGCTCAGTCACTACGAGGGTGTTTTGTGTAATTTGTAGTAGTATTGTTTAAGTGATAGTTATTATTGGGTCACAATGTTTAGAGTCTTGAGAGATAGTCAATTATGGGTCACATTTCAATCACGGTAACAGTATCAGGCACACACACACACACACACACACACACACACACACACACGGACTTACACACACAGTTATACCGGAGTTGTGTCATTACTCAGCCTATCTACATCTGTCTTGCTCTTTGGTCAATACATGATATTGGATATTTTAGACTTGTCAGTGTTTTATTTTGCTAGTTTTGAGGGGATTTCTTATACCTTTTGTCATGCCCAATTTTTTGACCGTAACAACTGCTATACCTTTGCGGTGCAGTGAATGTACCACTTACTAACAACAAATCAGAGATGCATTTTCTGAAACAAATCAAGTCATTCTAGAACATAACAGAGACTGAATACGCTCGCTCATTTCAATATAGGTGGCCGTAATTTAACGCTGGCTTAATTATTGTACGTACGGCGTTCAGTAAATATGGATGTATGAAGCTGGGAAACTGAATCCTGGTACAATGAACTCACAAATGACGTACTCCCATGTATCTAATTAGCTTGTATCTTAATCTCTAAGACCAGTGACGTCCGACATTTACGATCCTCCTCTGAGGGTATTTAATGAGAAATGGGGATTTCGGGTCAGTTGTTCAAACATTTATTACACGCCATACGTTTGTCATTTAGTTTAGGGCGGTCGACTAAGGTCACTAACCGTTCCAATAAAATGTATGTCCAATCCTCCACAAAGGTTTATTGATGTTTGAAATCGTGCCCAGATATTTATTCGTGGGATCGATTGTGCTCTGGCAGATTTAATTAAGATCTGTCATATTTTCAAGATAGAGCCTGTGCTTGCCGGGTCTTCGCTGATGTAACAGTTGAAGAGAGAAAGGTGATTGAGACGGGATATAATAAAGGATAGATTTACTTCATCTCTCAACGATAGAGCGATGATCTAACGTGAGATGTGTTAGAATGGAAGATAACAACCCTACCTGTTGCTAGAAACATACACCAGTATGGTGCAATGCAAGGCACTTACATTGTTACAAACATAACGGATAACGACCATTGACATGCCGTAATTGATTCCAAAACTGTCAGACGTATATGCACCCGAAAAATAAGTATCTGGCACATCAGAGCACAACACACAGTAACTGATACATGTATAGCCAGACTCTCAATACACAGTAACTGGCACATTCATAGCCAGACTCTCAATACACAATACAAAGTAAGTGATGTATGCATAGCCAGACCCCAGTGCACAAGACACAGTAACTGTTACATGTATGGTCAGGTCATCAATACACACTACACAGTAACTGATTCATGCGTAGCCGGACTCTCAATACACAATAACTGATACATGTATAGCCAGGCCCTCAGTACACAATACACAGTAATTGATACATGCGTAGCCAGACTCTCAATACACAGTAACTGGCACATTCATAGCCAGACACTCAATACACAATACACAGTAATTGATACATGTATAGCCAGACTCTCAATACACAATAACTGATTCATGTATAGCCAGACCCTCAGTACACAATACACAATAATTGATACATGTGTAGCCAGACTCTCAATGCACAATAATTGATACATGTGTAGCCAGAACCTCAGTGTTTCAGTAACTGATCCATCCAGACGAAAGCATACTCTCTACAGTGCTGTGCGGCAGTTTTATTCCTTGTGTAACAATGTTCAAAGTGGAATCCATTGCAAATGTGGATAAGAGTTGCAGTTGTGTATTCCATTTAAATGTCCTAAATGCAAACAGAGTACTAGGAAGTACTTTGGAATACTACAACGTTTCAATTATAGTCTGACACCGGGAGTTGGAGAAACTCCTGGAGTCGTTTTAGTTCATTAATGAGAGGAGCTAATTCTTGACTCTCATCTAACTTTATCTCTCAAATTACAGGAAGATTTACATATATAACGTAAGTTTAAATAATTTAAGTTAATTTCAGAACAGAGACGATAAAACGTTATGGATGATCACCTTGTATATTTTCACGATAGCGACGTTTAGGTAGAGCTTCTTATACCGTTTTCATGCATATTGTATAAAAAGATATACCAAACGTCGCAACTGTGAGAATAAAGACTTTGTTCATCCATAACGTACAGACATCTCTATGCCACCAACTTCTAGAATGCCACTCAAACACAAAAATATAAAGGAGGTTAATTACATTTCAGCTCTTTGGTGTTTGTTTCACTCCTGTTTCTTTGAAAGACTTATTTCCGATGGACTATTGTTAGTTTCAACTTGGGAATCAATACGTAACATACGGCGAAAGACGCAAGCATAGCCAGACGCAGATAGAAGTAATACAAGCATAGCCAGACGCAGATAGAAGTAATACAAGCATAGCCAGTGGTGGACATATCCTGAAAAACCGGTACCTGATACAAGCAATTCCTGCTGTAGTCAGACCCATTATATACAAGTACCTATACGAGACTTAATACATGTGCCAAAGTGTTATACTGCAAATCAAATTAAAGACAGCTGCTTGTTCATCGTCTTAAAATCTGATTGATATTTCAGTTCTTCGAAAGAGTCTGCAACGCCTACTTAACAGCTTCCTCTTAGTAATGCGAATATCCACATATTTTAGTGATGGGAAATGATCAGAGATAGCGATCTTGACGCCATGTGAAACTACAGACGTCAGCGATGAGTCAAGTTGTGTTGTCTCTCTTGTAATCGTATCTGGTCAGATATTGGTAGATTAGGGCAATACTAGTTTTCCAGCGTGTTGTCAGAAATCGAAGCCGTAAATTGTTGGCGAAGATATGAATAAATCATCTTGCAATCACGCTACTAATGCAACCATATCTTGTTAGCATCACTGTTCCTGGTGGTCGAAAAAAGTGATTTCAGGTCAACCCTACTGGGATTTCCTTTCATGGGGTACCAGCAGGCCACCGTATCGGGACATCGACAGGAAATGTCATTAAAAGGATGGGGCTCTAACTGTGAGGCCGGAACCTAACTAGTTGTGGTTGCAAAAATCTTCCTTGCCAGTACTTTCGGAAACAAATTGTTTCTGATTCTATAAAGTAGCATTCTAAACTTCTACCATCTCCATCACATTATCAACCAAATGTTCGTTCCCAAAGGCTTTGGTACATTTTACTGCATGTCATAAAGTTTTCCTTCATCTGGGGTTATAGTAGGAGCATATGCCCATATTTGGTGAGATATAAAGATCTGTGGCAATCTAGTTGCCCCTTACTGGGACGACTCCCTCCAACACCGTACCGTATATGACATGACCAGCCACATCTGTGTGGAAGGAAGACTTCAAGTGCATGTTGCCCAGAGACGATGCCCAGTGTTCACTTGCGTATACCAGATCACCATGCTGTCATAATGTCAACAGGACGACGTTACATAGGAGTGTGTCAATAATACTTATAATATATCCACTTCTGAGCCTAACAAGCAAAGATAGGTAACTGTGGGAGTTTGTAAGTACAACATATGTCATAGTTGGAATTTCACTTTCTTAGTAAAGTACAAATTGTAGTACTTTTAAGCTCAACCTAGCCTACTTAGGCATATACGGTGACAATATGATTGGAATCTTAGAACCCAAACTTCCAGGTTTCTATTCAAGGCACCATGGCGACCCAAACAAAAAGACAACCCAGTATTTCTTCACACTAATCAACTGGATAATGAACATTTTTCTTACTTACAGTGATTTAAAATAATTCCATTGACATTTACTGATGATTAATCCTGTAAAGATAGCGAAACAAGGAAGGTGTACCTGTGTGAGAACGTTAATGTGGACGTCTGGGTGGGCATTAGAGTGGGAATGTTTGGGTGTCTGTGGGTGAGACTATAGTTAAGGTGTGTGAATGCGGTGTTGTTCGATGTGAGGAGTGAGTGAGTTTTTTACGCCGCAGTCAGCAATATTCCAGCTAAATGGCGGCGGTCTGTAAATAATCGAGTCTGGACCAGACAATGCAGTGATCAGCAGCATGAACATTTGTAAACCGATGACATGTGTCAAGGTAGTCAATGATTCCGACCACCCGAACCCTCCAGTCGTCTCTCTTTGTGGCAAACATAGGTTTTTCAACATCTATTCTACCCCGGATTATATTTGAGGAAGTGAGGGAAATAGTGAGTGAGTGAGTGAGTTAATATTTAACGTCACATCGGCAATATCTCAGCCATATCGTGAGGAGAACATTCAACAATGAAAAAGAGCATATATACATTATAAAAAACCTGTCAACGAAGGACTGTAAAACAACTAGAACATCATTTCAATTAAAACTAGCATGGAAAGCTAAAACTAATAGCACTATTTAGACAATACAATATAAAAACAAACTATAGATCGCCAACAACAGAAGATAGATCACCACACTAGGAACCATGGGGACTTACAGTACCTTTGCTACCTACATGGACCCTATTTGGATTTACACAATCCCTTCAGCTGCTGGCGATTGTACGAAAAGTTAGCCAAAATTAAAATCACATGAATACTACGATTAAAATCCTGGTAGACTTAAAATTTACTGTGAATGTTTTTGGACTTACGTACCCTCTGAGGAGGACAATAATTTTACAATACTTCAACCCCCCTTTGAGGGTACAGCAACCAACAATTCAAGTTACTAATCCAAACTACCAATGATTAAAATACATCTATTTACACAACATCATATTCAAAATTCCACGAAAAAATCAATTTCTTTAAAAAAATAATAATTAAATGAGACCTAACGCTGTTTTAACTGTAAAATACTTATCCCTTGTGATGGAGACTTCAACACAGTCAGGCAGAATATGCTTGACTGTGACTCTCTCATCACAAGGGATACAAAACGAAGGATCCTCACCTTTACACATGTGCACATGAGTATATCTAGTATGGCCAATACGACATCGTCGTAAAATAACCTCTTCAAATCTGGACTGACAGCCCAAGTAGATGTAACCAATATACGGTTTTATTTCGTGTAATTTATTTATACCTACTTGGGTGTCCCACTTCTTCTGCATCAGATCACGGATGTAAGTTCTAATGTTAACTTTATAATCAGAGTATGGAATAAGAAGTGGTGTCACAGATTTGTTGAGTGCTACCTTGGCAGAAAGATCGGTCATTGCGTCACCAGGAATGCCTACGTGGCTGGGTAACCAACAAAAGACGATACCGTATTGGCCAGTAGCAAGATCAGTGTACAATTCAATGATATTGTTAATAGCCTGAAGGCAGGAAAGAGAGTCTGAATAGATTATATATTGTTTACGTTTAGGGTGTCTTTGAATATATTTAAGAGACGTTAATATGGCGTTTGCTGCGGCTGTAAAAATAGAACTGTTATCTGGTAATCTAGACAATGTTGTTCTGGATCCAATGACAGTAGCACAAGCCACAACCCCACCGTCCTTGGACCCATCTGTAAATAAGGATTTATAGTTGCTATATTTATGTTTCAATTGATTATATTGTCTATACTGTAATTCATTCGTTTCTAATTTTTTAAATGTCGTTAATGTTAGGTCAACTTGTGGCCTAACCAACTGCCAAGGAGGAGAAAAAAGAAGACGAGAAAGCGCTGTTTTCCAGCTCAATGATGGAAGCAGAAATAAGTAGTTTTATTCTTAAACCAGCAATTGGAACAAGAGAAGATTTGTCATTGTATAAATCCTCATTCAGAGGATTGAAAACAAAGTTATATGCAGGGTTAGTCTCATTCAAATATAGTTTTGTTCCATATTGTAAAGCTACTTTCATCAGCTTAGACATACAGGCTGTCAACAGGTGAAGTTCTACAGGAGCCAAGACAAAGTCTTAGACCTTGATGATGGACTGAATCTAATAGTTTTAAGTTGCTTTTGCAGGCTCCACCATAGACGATGGAGCCATAATCAAGTTTAGAACGCACGAGAGATCGATATAGATGGAGACGGGTAGCTTGATCCCCTCCCCATTTAGAATTTGAAACCACTTTCAACAAGTCAAATACTTTCAGGCGTTTAGTTTTAAGGGATTTAATATGCGGTAAAAACGTTAAGTGTGAATCGAAGATTAGACCCAAGAACTTAGCTTCCTTTACAACTTTAATTGGTGTGCCATCTAGAGACAGTTCAGGGTCTTTACGTGGTTTATATTTACGACAAAAATGTACGCAGTTAGTTTCGATTTAGAAAATTGAAAGCCGTTTTCAAGACACCATTTATTAATCTTGTTTAAACGCAACTGCAGTTGCCTTTCAATGGTATGCATATTTTTCCCACGACAAGAAATATTAAAATCATCTGCTATGGCGTCATATCATCAAAAATATTTAGAAGAGTTTCTACGCAGGATTCTGGTAAATGTTTCAGGAGTTGATGATGTATGTTATCAGCTCCTGTAGCAGTACCATGAGCTTGATCAAGAGCAGTATGGAGCTCATGAATAGAAAATAAGTTTCATTATAATCGTTCCCATTATCTGAGTTGAAATTAATAGTTTTCTTTTCTTGTTGTTTTTGATACTGCTGGAATTTAGGTTAATAATCATTAGAGGAAGAGTGTTTAGCGAGGGTTTCACCCAATCTATTTGCTATATCTGATTTATCCGTAAGTAATTGATCTCCATGTTTAAGATGATGGACAGTAGATTTAGTACCTTTACCTTTAATTTTCTGGACCATGTTCCATACCTTGGACATAGGTGTCCGAGAATTTATTTTGGATACATAATTTTGCCAAGATTGGCGTTTGTTCTGTATAAAAGTACGCCGCGCTTTAGCATTTAAAATTTTAAATTTATTTAAATTATGCACCATAGGATGGCGACGGAAATAATGTTCTGATTTTTTCCTTGCCTTCCTAGCTTGTTTGTATTCAGCGCTGAACCATGGTTTTCGAATATGTGGAACTGCAGAGGACTTTGATATACACTCATCAGCTGTGGAATTCAGTTCATCAGAAAAGCATTTAATAGCATCAAGAACGCCAATAAAACGTTCAGGTTTAAGTTTTTCAGCACACAGTGTTTCATATAAAGCCCAGTTAGCCTTTTTAAAATTCCGCCTTGATGATGGAGGAACATCAGATGGAGTTAGTATAGTATAGTACAGATTTTAGTATAGTATAAAAATGGTCACTTCCACAGAGGTCATCGTGGACTGACCATTCGAATTCACTAAGTAGTTCTGAATTTGTGACAAGTCGAGAGCTGAATAGGTCCCTGTAGCAGGGTGTAAATATGTGTTGGAACCATCATTATCAATACATAAATCATTGTCAGAACAAAAGTCCTCCAACAACTTACCTTTAGTGTTTGTAGTTACCCCAGAGTGGGTTGTACCCATTTAAATCTCCCATTATAATGCAGGGCTTCGGGAGTTGGTCATATAGACCTTGGAGATCAGTTTGGGCAAACGTCGAAGACGGCGAAATATAAAGAGAGCACTGTGTAAACGCTACATGTAAAGTAATTCTCACTGCAACAGCCTGCATATTAGTAATAAGTGAAACAGTGCTTTGAATAACGTTTTGTCTGACTAGAATGGATGATCCGCCAGTGGCCCTATCACCCGGAAGTGAAAAACAATGATATGCATTAAAATGTCGAAGGTCAAATGTATCTGTTTGTTTTAAATATGTCTCTTGGAGACATATCGCTGAAGGTGTAAAATCATGGACTAATAGCTGTAATTCATGTAAATTAGTCCTCAATCCTCTGCAGTTCCACTGTACAATATTATTGGAATAAACTGTCTTTTGGGTGGATTTATTGGGGATCTACCCCGCACTCTTTTGGAGGCCGACAAGCTATGTGCCCTAGAATGGACGTTTTGAGCAACTTAGGCTTAGGTTTACTTTCCACAGTTTGACTATCAGCTGTCGATTGAGACTTTGAGTGTGCCAGAGATGATGATGATTTGTGATCAGAAGAAGACTTTGATGTGCTAGGAAGTAATTCCTCAGTCTCAGATGACGCAATTTACCCAAGTCAAGGATAGTCTGACAGCCTGTGAATGATTTTGTTATTTTAGCGGTAGACTCCAATGATGGTTTTGTTGCTGTAGCATAACCTTCTGGAAGATAAGACCTCTTTACCATTTTTTTTTGCCTCAGAAAAGGAGATAAACTTTATTCTGTTTATCTCCATTTGCTCTTTCCAAATAGGACATTGTTTAGACAATGATGAATGGTCGCCTGAGCAGTTGGTGCATTTTTTTGAAATCACTGTCACAATCTTCTGTTGTGTGTTTTCTCACCACAGTGAGCACACACAACAGACAATGTGCAAGTATTCACACCGTGTCCATATTTCTGGCATTTAAAACACCTGAACGGGTTGAGGATGTAGGTATCAACTCGGATGTTACAACAGCCTGTCTTCACTGATTTAGGGGCATTTGGAGAGGAAAAAGTAAAGAGATACGTATTTGTTTGGAATGTTTCATTGTTTTTTCGGGTTGAAAAGCGCTTTACATACAGCACTCTTTCATTTCTGATGCTATGTCAATTTGGTTGCTTGCCGCTTTTTCCCGCACATCCCCACCAATACCTTGAATACCCTTCGATACAGCAAAGGGGTTCAACTTCAACGGTGTCATGTCAGGAGTCTCAATCACAATGAAACGCGGCTAATACTCAATCGATGCAGACGGTCTATGGTCAGTATTAACAGGGTCAATATCAAGTGGACGTTTTTTTTTTGTTGGGGTTTCATACGCCATAGTTAGTGTAATATGGTTCATCATACGAGCTCACAATCCACCACGGAGTAACGCAAGGACAATGCTAAAGCAAGCGGGCCTCCAGCTTGCAGCACCAAGGATACCCGGATGATATACTCCAACAGAAAAATTAAAGTTTGATTATTCCACCAGATTGGCCCATGAGACACCGCCTTCTGGGCATACGACTCTAGGGGAAAACGTGAAAGTGTACATTTCAAATTACAAAGGTCCATAAATTCGCCAAAAGTTTCAAGAATATAATTTTCAAATTTTTAACATGACATAATGTAACACTCAGGGCTTGGCGTGACCAGCCGATTGGTTGAGCCGGGCCCATTCAACCTCCCGTCTAGGTGAAGTAAGGGTCGAAGAGGTGTGTTCAGCAAAGGGAACGTGGTCACAGGCTCCCAGTGCCCTCAGCCCCCAGACTCCCGTCCTCCTTCGACACAGGGCCGCAACCCACAGCAAACGGGTTGGTGGACCAAATATCCCCCGGGTCCACTACGGGGGTGTCGGCGAGCTCTTAGCGTTACCCAGCACCCACCACGAGGAGGTGGCTCGCCACGGGTGCCTGAGGGTAATAGTAATCAGAAGGTGTGCTGTAGTTCCTGTTTACAGTAGTCCATAACAGACTTCCAATAAACACATTTAAAGTCCAACTGTCGTCTATAGATGCATGTTATTATGGCATTAATGAAATAAACAAGCCTCAGTTCAAATCGTTCAACCTGTGACATGTGGAATGTGGCACAGCTGCAACGGAAAAGTCAGAATAGTGTTTCCATATGCTTGCATGAAGTCATAGGAAGCATTCAGGAAATGTCATAGTGAACAGCATGGCGCTGTGGTACTGCATCTGTAAACATTCAGTGGACAGTTCTAAGTATGCTGCATCTGCTTGATCCGTTACTATACTCGTGATCTCGAGACAGAGGCAATAATTTTACCTCTTATGACCCTGAAAAGCTGTCTCGCAGGTAGTAAAAACAACTAGAATATCACAGACAGAAATGTGAAACCAGTAATTAAATCTGCAACATTTTTGCTATAGAGTAATATACAATATATAAAGCAGGCTATATACTGCATGTCTTTTTCAGTTAGATGACATTTATGTAACGCCACGTTTGCAGGCCTTGTCAAGGACACCATGAACTGTAGTTGTTGGGAAAGTGAGTGTCACTTTACATGGAAGAAAGTTATGAACCCATTTCATATCTCATAAACATCAATCACTCGATGTTTTTATCTGAGTTCATGACAAAAAATAATCGATAACTGTTTGGTGTCAGAGACGATGAATGTGTTTATGTTGAGAATAGTAGTTTAAACTTTGCATTACATGCTTAAATACTGCTTTGTCAGGAAATTATTTGTTATGGCTTTTTATATTAGCTTAGTTACTGTTGGCATACTGGCGTCAGAGAAATAGTGAGTGAGTGAGTTAATATTCAACGTCACATCGGCAATATTGCACCCATATCGTGACGAGTACGATTAGTTATAAAAATACAAATGAATTAATCACGCATGCATTGTAAAAACCTGTCAACAAAGGACAGTAAAACCATTAGAATATCACAGAGTAGAATGTAAAACTAGTGATCAATGTATCTACAGAGGACAATACAATGTTAAAATGAGCTATAGGTTGCCAACAACTCAAGGTAGATCACCATACTAGGGACCATGACTTAATGTCAAAAGACTTTAAGTACCTTTGCTTCCTGCATGGACCTCAGCTGGATTTACACCATCCCTTCAGATGTTAGCAATTTAGACACATGCAACCAAAATACACACATACTACCATTAAAAACAGTGGAAAGTCTAAATGTACTTGGAATGTTTTGGGACTTACGTACCGTCTCGGGAGGACAATAATTTTAGGGCACTTTAACCCCCCTTGAGGATACTGCCACTAACAATCTCAGTTACTAATTCAAACTTCCATTCGTAAAATATTTATCTATTTAAAACTCAGATAACAAATCTATCTCTTTTTAAAAGGCAATAGTTCGTGATTCAAAATATTTATCTCTTGCGATGTGAATGATCAATCGTGATGGAATATTCAACAAAGTCAAGCAAGAGATGCTTGACTGTGATACTTTCATCACAAGGAATACAAAACGGAGGATCTTCACCTTTCAATAGATATTGATGTGTATACCTGGTGTGGTCAATGCGGCATCGTCGATTGATGACCTCCCCAAATCTGGACTGACAATGCAAGATCTGATAGCAGCTTTACAATCAGAGTAGGGAATAAGAAGTGGTGTTACAGATTTGTTGAGTGCTGCCTTGGCAGCAAGATCGGCCATTGTGTTCCCAGTAATACCAACGTGGCTGGGTAACCAACAAAAGACGATGTCGTACTGGCCAGCAGCAAGATCATTACACAATTCAATAATTTTAATTAAAAGTGGATGTTTACATGATACGTTTTTAATAGCCTGAAGGCACGAAAGACAGTCTGATTACATACTGTTTATATTTAGAGTGTCTTTTAATATATTTAAGAGCATTATTAATATATTTAAGTTAGTATGGCGTTAGTGAGTGACTGAATTACTATTTAACGTCACATCGGCAATATCTCAGCCATATCGGGAACATTTAATACTGAAATGAAATACGGGTCTACTATAAAAAACTGTCAACGAAGGACAGGAAAACAACTAGAAATCTCACAAATGGAATTAAAAACAGCGTGGAAAGTTAAAACTAATATCACTATTTGCACAATACGATGTAAAATCATGCTATAGATTGCCAACAACTGGAGGTAGATCACCATACTAGAGACCATGGGGACTTACAGTACCTTTGTTACCTGCATGGACCCTAGTTGGATTTACATCATCCCTTCAGATGTTAGCAATTTAGACACATCTAGCCAAAAAATAAAAATACACATATGCTACGATTAAGAACAGTGGTAAGTTTAAATTTACTGTGAATGTTTTTGGACTTACGTACCATCCAAAAAAGCAATAATGAAATGAGAACTAAGGCTGGTAAAAAAATCCTTAATTGTTTTACCTGTAAAATACTTATCCCTTGTGATGGAGAATTCAACACAGTCAAGCAAAAAATCTGGACTGACAGCCCAAGTAGGTGTAAGAAATATACGGTTGTATTTCATGTAATTTATTGATACCTACTTGGGTGTCCCACCTCTTCTGCATCAGATCACGGATGTAAGTTCTAATGCTAGCTTTGTAATCAGCGTATGGAATAAGAAGTGGTGTCACAGATTTGTTGAGTACTGTCTTGGGAGCAAGATCGGCAAATGTGTTACCAGAAATGTCTACGTGGCTTGGTAACCAACAAAGGACGATGACGTATTGGCCAGTAGCAAGATTATTAAGTAATTCAGTAATTTCAATTAAAAGTGGATGTTTACAAGAAATATTTTTGAAAGCTTGAATACAAGAAAGAGAGTCTGAAAAGATTATGTATGGTTTACGTTTAGGGTGTCTTTGAATATATTTAAGAGCCGTTAATATGGCGTTAGCTTCTGCAGTAAAAATAGAGCTGTTATCTGGAATTCTAGAAGGTATTGTTCTGGATCCAATGAGAGTTGCACAAGCCACTGCGCCACCGTCCTTGGATCCTCCTGTAAATAAGAGTTTGTAATTGCTATATTTACTTTGTAATTGACTACACTCTTGTTTATACTGTAATTCATTAGTTTCTGATTTTGAAATGAAGTTAACGTTAGGTCTACTTGTGGTTTAACCAATTGCCAAGGAGGAGAAGAATGAAGACTGGAGGGAGCTATGTTTTCCATTTCAATGCCGGCCGAAGAAGGAAAGGGTTTAATTCTGTGCCCTAGAGGTGGATCAAGAGGATACTCCTTGTCGTACAAATCCTCATAAGGTGGATTGAACACACATTTGTATGCAGGGTTAGATTCATGAGAGTGTAGTTAGTAATATATTGTAAAGACAATTTTATACGACGTTGTGTAAGAGATGGTTCATCAGCCTCAACGTAGGACTGAGGTGAGGTTCTCAAGGACCCAAGACAAAGTCTTAGGCCTTGGTGGTGGACATAATCTAATAGTTTCAGGTTGCTTTTGCAGGCTCCACCATAGACGATGGAACCGTAGTCATGTTTTGAGCGGACAAGTGATCTATATAAGTGGAGGAGGGTAGCTTGATCCCCTCCCCACTTTGAATTAGAAACGAGTTTTAATAAATCCAGCGCCTTCAGGCATTTATTATTAGACTTGATATGGGGGAGCAAAGTTAAATGTGAGTCGAAAATCAGACCCAAGAACTTTGCCTCCTTAACGACTTTGATGGGAGTGCTATTTTAAAACAATTCTGGGTCTTTATGCGGTTTGTATTTTCTACAGAAATGTATACAATTGGTTTTTGATTTAGAAAATTTAAAGCCGTTTTCAAGACACCACTTTTTTATATTTTGTTTAAGCACAGTTGCAGTTGCCTTTCATATGCATATTTTTCCCACGACAAGAAATATTAAAATCATCCACAAAAAGTGATCCATCGATTGAATCATTTGAAACCTTGGATAAACTGTTTATCTTGATACTAAGTAGTGTAACAGACAAAATGCTGCCTTGTGGAACACCCTGTTCCTGATTATAATGATACTGCATGTTGCTTATTTACTAGAGCATTTTTAACAAAGGATTCTAGTCGTACCAGTTGATCAATGGTACTACGGTATTTCCTGAAACCACATTGAATATTTGTGATAAGGTTATTGGTTTCAAGATACCAAACTAATCTATTATTCACCTTACGTTCCATGGTTTTTCAGACAGAACTAGAGAGAGATATTGGTCTGTAATTAGACGGATCTGTATGATCCCTTCCAGGTTTTGGTATTGGGACTACTATGGCATTACACCACAAAGGAGGAAATTTTCCAGACGTCCATATTTTATCATATATATCTAAAATTGTCATCAGATGGTGATATTGAATATGATTATATCGGTGTCGGTGGAGGACGGGATCCTGGTGGTTGAGGGCATTTGGGCTTTTAACTGCTTTCCATCTGCCCAACACACTACTTCGGCCTTGACTTCACCTAGACGGGTGGTTGAATGGGCCCGATTCAACCAATCGGCTGGTCATGCCAAGCCCTGTGCATGGACTATGTATGTGTCATTGAACAAATTTGATTTGGAATTGTTGTGAATTTCGGTCTTGGCACTACTGTTGATCAGTAACTTGTTTGATTGTAAATTGTGATAATATGAATTTTGCCTAGAGTCTTATGCCAGAAGGCGATGGCTCATAGGCCAATCTGGGTAATTACGTATAATTCTTCTACTGGATTATATCATCCAGGTCCGCCCACTTGCTACAGCATTGTCCTTGTGATACTCCGTGGGGGGTGGGGAGCTCGGATGATGAACCATATGACACCAATCATGGCTTATGAAATACCCCCAAAAACCAAAACGTCCACTTGAAATTGATCCTGTTGATACAGATCATAGACCGTCTCTATCGATACAGTATTGACCATGTTTCCTCGTTATTGAGACTTCTGACAAGATACCATTGAAGTTGAGCCCTTTCGCAGTATCGAAGGGTATTCAAGGTATTGCTGGGGATGTTAAGAACATTAGACGCTTACCATCGGGTGCGCTAATAGGTGAGTGTGGCAAGAAACAAGAAGCAACCAATCTGATGAGCATTGAATCTTTTGTGGGCATTCCGGTCACGGTCTCTGCGCACAAGACCTTGAACACAAGTAAAGGTATCGTCAGAGATCGTGATCGGTTGTTTGCTGATATGTCCGAACTGGATAGAGCATGCGAATGAAAGATCAAGGTGTGCTGTATGTGAAACGCTTTTCAATCCGAAAAAACAATGAAACATTCCAAGCGAATACCTATCTGTTTTCTTTTTCAACGCCAAAGGTTCCCAAATCAGTAAGGCAGGTTACTGCAATATCCAAGTTGAAACCTACATCCCCAACCCGCTCAGGTGTTTTAAATGCCAGGAATATGGACACGGTGTATCTACCTGCACATTGTCTGTTGTGTGTGCTCATTGTGGTGACAGGACACACACAACAGAAGATTGTGACAGTGACTTTTACCAACTGCTCAGGCGACCATTCATCTTCGTCAAAACAGTGTCCAATATGGAAAGAGCAAATGACGATTAACAAAAAAAAAGTTTAACCAAAATATCTCTTTTTCAGAGGCAAAGAAACTGGTAAAGGGATCTGACCTTCCAGAAAGTTATGCTACAGTAGCAAAACCATCATCTGATTCCAGTTCTAAAGAAACAAAATCATCCACAGGATGCCAAACTACCTTGACTTGGGTCAGTTCCGACTCTCCACAGGTTTTCTCCCTGCTATATCATTCCAGCCTGAGGAATCACTTCCTACTACATACAAGTCCTCTGATCATAAGTCATCTTCACAGTCACGCTCTGAGTCTCATTCAACAGCTGATAGACAACAAATTGTTAAAACTAAACCCAAACCTAAGTCTGATGCTTCAAAGCAACAAAGTGGCAGAGCTCCAAAAGGGTCACAAAATAGAATTCAGTTGTTCACTAAATATGGATCTCTTGAAGACATGGACGTATCTGAAAACGTCCATTCTAGGGCACATAGCTTGTCGCCCTCAAAAACGTGCGGGGTAGATCCCCAATAAATCCCCCCAAAGATAGTGTATTCCAATAATATTGTACAGTGGAACTGCAGAGGTCTGAGGACTAATTTACATGAATTACAGCTATTAGATTTTACACCTTCAGCGTTATGTCTGCTAGAGACATACTTAAAAAAAGCAGATACATTGACCTTCGTCATTTTAATGCATATCATTGTTTTTCACCTCTGGGTGATAGGGCCACTGGCGGATCATCCATTCTAGTCAGACAAAACGTTATTCAAAGCACTGTTTCACTTATTACTAATATGCAGGCTGTTGCAGTGAGAATTACTTTACATGTAGCGTTTACACTGTGCTCTCTTTATATTTCGCCGTCTTCGACGTTTCCCAAAACAGATTTTCAAGCTCTATATGACCAACTCCCTAAGCCCTGTATTATAATTGGAGAGGTAAATGGACTCAACCCACTCTGGGGTAGTTTAATTACAAACACTAAAGGAAAGTTGTTGGAGGACTTTTGTTCTGATGATTTATGTATTTTTAATGATGGTTCCAACACATATTTACACCCTGCTACAGGGTGGAAAGGCAAGGAAAAAATCAGAACATAATTTCCGTCGCCATCCTATGGTGCATAATTTAAATAAATTTATAATTTTAAATGCTAAAGCACGGTGTACATTTAAACAAAACAAAAGCTAATCTTGGCAAAATTATGAATCTAAAATAAATTCGAGGACACCCATGTCCACGGAATGGAACATGGTGCAGAAAATCAAAGGTAAAGGTACTAAATCTACTGTCCATCATCTCAAACATGGAGATCAATTACTTACGGATAAATAAGATATAGCAAATAAACTGGGTGAAACCCTCGCTAAACACTCTTCCTCTTCTAATTATGTACCTAAATTCCAGCAGTATCAAAAACAACAAGAAAAGAAAACTATTAATTTCTACTCAGATAATGGGGAAGGTTATAATGAAACTTTTTCTATTCATGAGCTCCATAGTGCTCTTGATCAAGCTCATGATACTGCTACAGAAGCTGATAACATACATTATCAACTCCTAAAGCATTTACCAGAATCCTGCCTAGAAACTCTTCTAAATATTTTGATGATATTTGGACATCTGGTCACTTTCCTCCCTCATGACGTGATGTCATAGTAGTACCAATGCCTAAACCTGGGCGTGATCATACCGATCCGTCCACTTATCGACCTATTTCACTAACTAGCTGTGTTTGCAAGACCATGGAACGCATGATAAATAATCAACTACTTTGAAACAAATACACTAATCACAGATATACAATGTGGTTTCCGGAAAAACAGAAGTACAGTCGATCACTTAGTGCGTTTAGAATCAATTGTGAAAAACGCGCTGATTAATAAACATGCTGTGTCTATCTTTTTTCATCTTGAGAAGGCATATTGCACAACCTGGAAATATGGCATTCTGACAAATGTACATGATTTCAGTTTGCGAGGTCGTTTGCCGCAATTCATAGCCAACTTTTTAAATGACAGACAGTTTCAAGTCCGCGTGGGTTCTACCCTGTCTGATCATTACAATCAGGAGCAGGGTGTTTAAACAAGATTAATAAATGGTGTCTTGGAAACGGCTTTCAATTTTCTAAATCGAAAACTAACTGCATACATTTTTGTCGTAAATATAAACCACATAAGGTCCCCTGAACTATCTCTAGATGACACACCAGTTAAAGTTGTAAAGGAAGCTAAGTTCTTGGGTCTAATCTTCGATTCACGCTTAACGTTTTTACCGCATATTAAGTCACTTAAAACTAAATGCCTGAAAGCACTTGACTTGTTGAAAGTGGTTTCAATTTCTAAATGGGGAGGGGATCGAGCTACCCTTCTCCATCTATATCGATCTCTCGTGCGTTCTAAACTTGATTATGGTTCCATCGTCCATGGTGGAGCCTGCTAGAGCAACTTAAAACTATTAGATTCAGTCCATCATCAAGGTCTAAGACTTTGTCTTGGCTCCTGTAGAACTTCACATGTTGATAGTCTGTATGTCTAGGCCGATGAACCATTTCTTGAGCAGCGACGTATAAAATTAGCTTTACAGTATGTAACAAAACTATATTCAAATGAGTCAAAACCTGCACATAATTTTATTTTCAATCCTCTGTATAAGGATTTATATAATAAGAAAATTTCTCCTGTTTCGCATCTTGGTTTAAGCATAAAACCACTTATTTCTGCTGCCAGCATTATGCTGGAAAACATAGCTCCCTCCCGTCTTCTTCCTTCTCCTCCTTGGCAGTTGGTTAGGTCACAAGTCGACCTAACATTAACTACATTTAAAAAATCAGAAACTAATGAATTACAATATAAACAGGAATATAAACAGTTGAAACATAAATATAGCAATTATAAATCCTTTATTTACAGATGGGTCCAAGGACGGTAGCGCAGTGGCTTGTGCCACTGTCACTGGATCGAGAACAGTATCTTCTAGATTACCAGATAATAGTTCTATTTTTACAGCAGAAGCTAACGCCGTATTAACAGCTCTTAAATATATTCAAAGACATCCTAAACATAAGCAATACATAATCTTTTCTGACTCTCTTTCTTGCCTTCAGAGATTGTTAGTGGCTGTATCCTCGAATGGGGTTGAAGTACCGTAAAAGTATTGTCCTCCTGAGAGGGTACGTAAGTCCCAAAACGGTTTAAGTCAGCTTTAATCTTCCATTTTTTTATCGTAGAATATGTGTCATTTAAATTAGTGGCTACTCTTGCATACAGTCGCCAACAGCTGAGGGGATGGTATAAATCCAGCCAGGGATCATGCAGGTAGCAGAGGTACTGTAAGTCCCCATGGTCCCTAGTATGGTGATCTAGCCTCTGTTGTTGGCGATCTATGGCCTGTTTTTATATGGTACTGTCCAAATAGTGATACTATCATTTTTTAACTTTACCCGCTTGTTTTAATACTAACTGTGATAGTCTAGTGGTTTTACTGTCCTTCGTAGACAGGGTCTTCATAATATGCATATATATTCTTTTTTGTCATGTATATATTCTCGTCGCGATATGGCTGCAATATTGCCGATGTGACGTTAAACATTAACTCACTCACTCACTTAAATTCGTTACTGCTTGCTAGTGGCTGTATCCTCGAAGGGGGTTGAAGTACCGTAAAATTATTGTCCTCCTGAGAGGGTACATAAGTCCACAAACATTACAGTAAATTTAGACATTCCACTGTTTTTAGTCGTAGCATATGTGTATTTTTCATTTTTGGCTAGATGTGTCTAAATTGCTAACAGCTGAGGGGGTGATGTAAATCCAGCTAGGGTCCATGCAGGTAGCAGAGGTACTGTAAGTCCCCATGGTCCCTAGTATGGTGATCTACCTTCAGTTGTTGGCAATCTATGGCCTGATTTTATATTGTATTGTCCGAATAGTGATATAAGTTTTAACTTTCCACGCTAGTTTAAAACCCATTTGTGATATTCTAGTTTTTTTACTGTCCGTCGTTGACAGTTTTTTTCACTATACATATATTTCATTTCAGTATTAAATGTTCTCGTCACGATAAGTCTGAGACATTGCCGATGTGACGTTAAATATTAACTCACTCACTCACTCCAAAGGTTGATCAGGGCTCTCAACCTGGAATCACCTGGTTCTCAGACGATCCTAACCACCAGTACACCGACAGCACCTGGAGTTCTTTCAGGTACAGTACAACCAGAATCGGTAACCAGCCCTAAACGTCTTAAGGCTGAAGAACAGAAACAACTCAAAAAGAAACTAGGGCACATAAACATTTAGAAGTGTCTCTCCCTTTAACTGTCCCTGTAGAGGTTCACAACACTTTTGAACCTGCAACATATGTCATATTTGGGATTTCACTTCCTCAGTAAATATGACATATGTTTCATTTGACCCCTTCCTAAATGGCATCGTGTAATCATACTTTTGAACCTCTGGACATGCAGGTCACGCCATCGCTGTCAGATCAGCGAAGAGGACCTCCAATCGATCTCCAATTGAACCACCATGACTTCTTCCACTACTTTAATTCAATGGAATTGTAGAGGACTTCGTAGTAATCTTAATTATCTTCAGCTATTAATACAAGATCTCCATCCATCAGCCTTTTGCTTACAGGAAACTTTCGCTAAAGCTACAGATAATTTTGACTTGAGATCTTATAATTCTTACCATCACGTTTCTCCTCCAGGTTATATAGTTACTGGAGGATCCCCTGTTATGGCTAGACAGGATGTCATTCACAGTCCTGTTCCTCTTAATACCCCCTCCTGGCTGTCGCTGTACGTGTAACCCTGAATATTCTTTTTACCCTGTGTTCTTTATATATTCCACCTTCGCTTTGTCTCCTAACAGATTGATCTTCAAGCATTGTATGACCAGCTACCGAAGCTCTGTGTCATCATGGGGGATTTAAATGGTCATAACCGTGTTTGGGGTAGTACTAACATCAATACAAATGGCAAAATTTTGCATTTTAATGATAGTTCTCAAACTTATCTTCATCCTCGAACTGGCACTTACTCCTGCCTGGACTTGTCAATAGTGGATTCCAATTTACTGGGTGAATTTGAGTGGCCAGTTCATGATGACCTGTGCGGAAGTGACCACCTACTGTAGTAACATCTCTGTGTCCATCTGATGTTCCTCCATCATCCAGATGGAATTTTACTAAGGCTGACTGGAATCTGTAAGCAACTCTTTGTACTAGTAAACTAACACCCAATGCTTAACATATGCAGCCAATTCTATGGAATGTTTCTCTGCTGAACTTCTCAAAATAGCTGAAGATTGTATTCCAAAGTTCTCTCCAAATCCTCACATACGTAAGCCATGGTTTACAGCTGATTGCAAACAACCTAGGAAGGCACGGAAGAAGGCTGAACATTGTTTCCGTCGCCATCCCATGGTCTATAACTTAAATAAATATGAAATACTAAATGCCCGGCATATTTTTAAACAAAATAAACGCAAGTTTGGGCAAAGTTATGTGTTAAGGATAACTTCACGAACGAGATTGGCAAAAGTTTGGAACAGGATCCAGAAAATTAAAGGTAAGGGGACCAAATCAAGCATCCACCATCTAAAATCTGGAGATCAGTTGTTAATTGATCGATCTGATATCGCAAATATACTTGGTGAAGCGCTTGAAAAACATTCTTCCTCGTCCAATTATGTTCCAAAATTTCAAAAATATCAAGAACAACAGGAGAGGAAACCCATCAAGTTTCATTCGGAAAACGTAGAGGATTATAACGAACTCTTTTTAATCAATGAGCGTTATAATGCTCTTGAACATGCGCATAATACTGCTACAGGAGCTGATGGTATACATTATCAACTCCTGAAAGACTTACTTGGATCATGTTTAGACACTGAATATCTTTGATGAAATTTGGACATCAGGTAAATTTCCTTCATCCTGGCGTGAAGCCATAGATGTTCCCATACCCAAACCTGGACGTGATCATACTGATCCATCTAATTATAGACCTATTTGCAAAACCACGGAACGCATGGTCAATAACAGATTAATATGGTACTTAATATGGTACTTATCCAATAACTTAATCACATATATTCAATGTGGTTTTCGTAAAAATCGCAGTACCATTGACCAATTGGTTCGATTGACATCATTGAAACCAAACAGTATGCAGTGTCCAGCTTTTTCAATTTAGAAAAGGCTTATGACACTACATGGAACCACGGTATTTTAAAAGATATTCATGACTCTGGACTGCGAGTCCGTGTGCCTCAATTTATATCCGAGTTTTTAGGCGACAGTCAATTTCAAGTGGGTTCTACCTTGTCTGATCATTATACTCAAGTCCAGGGTGTCCCACAAAGCAGTATTTTGTCTGTCACTATATTTAGCATTAAAACCAATAGTTTAGCAAAGGTTTTTAATGATTCAATTGCTGGATCACGTTTCGTGGATGATTTTAATATTTCTTCTCGTGGTAAAACATGCACACAATTGAAAGACACCTACAGCTTTGCTTAAATAAGATTGAGAAATGGTGTATGGAAAATGGATTTAAATTTTCAAAATCCAAAACTAATATTGCATCTACTTTTGCCGAAAGTATAAACATTATAAAGATCCAGAACTATATCTAGATAACACACTTATTACAGTTGTTAAAGAAGCAAAATTCGTGCATACAATTTTTGATGAGCATTTAACATTTCGACCACACATTAAATACTAGTATTTAAAAAACAAATGTCTGAAGGCCCTCGATTTGCTGAAGGTTTTCTCTAACACAGAGTGGTCAGGGGATCAGACACCCCTCCTCCAAATATACCGAGCTCTTATACGATCCAAACCGGCTCCGTTGTATATGGTGGAACCTGCAAAAGCAACCTTAAACTTTTAGATTCTATCCATCACCAAGGTCTCAGACTTTGTCTTGGATCCTTTCGAACTTCTCCCGTTGACAGTCTTTATGTTGAGGCCGATGAGCTTTCTTTGAACCATCGGCGAATTAAGCTCTCTCTGCAGTATGTTATAAAACTGTATACCACTGAATCCAACCCTGCATAGAACTTCGTTTTTAAAAATCAGTACGAGGATTAGTATGGGAAAAAAAAACTTTTCTTACTCCGCCTCTTGGAATACGAATTAAACCTTTCCTTTCTGTTGCTATCATTAAGCTACAAAATATACCTCCTACCCGCCTTCTTTCTTCTCCTCCTTCACAAATGGTTAGGCCAGAGGTTGAACCCACCCTGACATTGTTTAAGAAATCAGAAACACATGAATTACAATACAAACAAGAATATTATCAGTTTGTCATAACAGGGTTTCACAACGTCATTGAATGAGTTAAGCTCTGGTTTTGCTCATGTATTGATGTTTGCAGAGAGACGAAAATATGAAGAAGCCCGCACAGGAGAAGTGTGTGAGGAAGTTCGAAGCCATATGAGTGTGTGACCAATAATTCAAGAATTCCATTACCCAGTGAGTTATTGTCGTTAATACTTCTGCATACATTTCTGAGAAGGAAACTGATAATACATAAGGCAATCTTGCCATGTTCACCTGACTAGGAGCAGCAGTGAGTGAGTGAGTTTAGTTTCATGCCGCTTTTAGCAATATCCCAACAATATTACGGCGGGAGACACCAAAAATGGGCTTCACCCATCGGCTCATGAGGGGGCACGAACCTGTCTTCGGAGTGACGAGCGAACGCTTTAATCATTAGGCTACTCCACCTTCCTCAATGAGCAGCAGAAGACCACAGAAGAAATCCACCGTAGCAGCCAAGTGAATATCAACATCACTGTTTTTATGGCGTGATTTAAGGTCACTGCATTGTGAATAACCTTCAATAAAGACTGCACTTGGGTCTCTACTGGATTCATAAGTGCTCTTTGCATAACGCGCATACATACTGGGAATGAGCGGCACATTGTGGTTATGCTCGCAAGATGCAGTCGAAACTGTATGACACCGACTGACATTATGAGACAAATTTAAAAAAAAACAGCGATATCTTGGGAACATTTATTTGATGGGAAATTGTTTACTACACATAAGGATACTTAGGATAAAGTGCTCGAATGCCTTAGACATTTCAACGGTATTGTTGACTGAGCTTACCCGACTGCAGTACTCGTCTTCGAATGTAGAAATACAGACTTTGGGTATGTCTGCTTATAGAAACTTTATATAATACAGGATTATACCATCTATCTCTTCAATGTTTGGCCTTCAGTATGTTTCAAGCTGAAAACTTGTGGAAGTCAATGAAATTTTACCTCTGACAAGCAAACTAAACTTACCCGGCAGTGTGCAACTATAGTTGGCTCAAACAAGTCTGATCGAGTTGTAAACACGACTCCATGGCCACATTAAAAGTCATCCTAGAGTAGGCGATGCAGGAAAAAATGTAAGACTGATGGTTTGTATTTCAGCGAGCTTGCAGTTAAATAATAGCAGAACATCTCTTTCATATCTATGTATGCTGTTTCTTGTAAGGACGTTAAAGAACATCACAGCTGCTGCAGTAACAAGACAGCTTGCGTGTGGTAGACAGACAGAAAATACTTTATTACCTTAAAAGGAATTCCTTTTGGATCGCAGAGTTTGACAAAAGTACATATAAATAACAACATAAAATATGAAATTACTAAGAACATAATAAGATGTAAGTGTTTGCTTAGACATAATTAACAAAGATGATAACTGGACATTCAATATTTTTTTACAACTGCAATACTTTCATGTATATAAAAGACGTTCGAACGCCTCTAGTCTTGGTGATCGATATTGTGTAGCGGCGCCCGGAAGGTAAAAGTTATACTCTAGAGTTAAAAAGAGGGTTGGGTCATTTATGATATTTTTCAGACGTTTAAAGTACTTGCCGCACACAGAGGAGCGAAAGATTATCAAAAATGAACAGGCATTTACAAACTGTGTTTACAATGTTGTTATGTTTTGATTTGTTTTTTGACTCCGAGGGACTTGAACCAGCACTGAGACGAAAATATAGACAAGTATACTCTGAATAAAACTGATATAGTAGAACACCCCAAGACATAAAGGTAACGCAACTTTTACGTACCAATAATAGGTCCATATTTGGGGCCAAACAAAAGGTCCCTTAACCACATACATGAGTCACATGTTGAAGACGACATACTTTTCCGATTCCCTCATGTTTACAAGCTATTGAAAGCTGAGTATCCACAATGTTTGGCATCTTAAACCTGGGCACAACAAAGCTGCGCGACTGCGGCAGCTACATCTACTCTTGAAAATACAGTTCTGGAATGCAAACGGTTCGTCACTGATTTGAGGCATTCTATTAACCGAAGAGATACTGTTCTGTGTTTCTGAAAATCATTCGTATCTTTGGGATGGTGAAGATGACTGTATGTTTTGTCTTAGTCCTCTGATTGTCTTTTCAATGTCGTTTCTAACATGTTAAATAAAACAAACAAACAAAAAACAACAGTTTTCAGTATCAGTTTTGAAATAGTTTCTTCTGTTCAATGTACTTCGTGTTCTTCAATGCGATCGTTGAGGCTGAGAGCAGTATTTACTCACAGTCACTTAAATGATTCCAAAGCAACCTACATAATCAATCAAAGACGGACAGCGCTAGGACAAGGAGTTTTGCAGTCACTGAGACCCAAGATCAATCTGTCAAAAACATTTGACCTTTCAACTATTAACGCCACTATTCCGACATGACCATTTTCATTATGTGTGGTATTGAACGTCGAAGTCACAGATACAGCTATATATTTACAAGTGATTATAGATCGAAATTGAAGGTAAGTGTCATCTGAATACGTGATATATGACACTTGCTGGAAGACTGGCTTAGTGAGTGAGTTACTACCTAACCAGATTATCACAGAAAGAGAATTAAAACTAGCTTAGAACTGTAACATATGACAAACTGTTATAGACAATACAAAATTACCAACAACTAAAGGTAGATCACCATATTAGGGAGTTGAAGACAGAGTCCATGCACTGTTTAGAGATAGAACATATATGTTAACGATGCTTACCCTCTATTATACGTGAGTCTCTATATGCGTTTTCAACACTGATGATACTACAGATATGAATGCATGTCAAACAGTTTGTTAACTTTAGAAGACGAGAATTAACCGTTCTTCTTGTCCAATTTAGAAACAAAGCACAAAACAGTCATACCTTGGTTCTAAATGCCACAAGATCAGTGAAACATTTCACTGAAAGCAATGCTGTGTCTACGACTGGTGATATTCTGTATATACAGAACGTCGGTGAAAAAGTATACCCAGACTTGACTGTGCTCAGAAACAAATTCTGTAAGCACTGTAAGTTACATGCTATATGTTATGCAAGATACAAATACATTGGCAGAGAAAGCATGCTGGATTGTAGATATATACTATGTAGGAAACAGTTGTTCCCACAGGTACCAGTTGTGCGTCTTTGCAGATCTTTCATTATGCATTTGAATCGGAATTTCAGTTCAGCTGTGCAATGTTAAAATTGGTGACCCTATTATGGTGATCTACCTTCCGTTGTTGGCGAACTATAGCCTGTTTTATACATTGTATCGTCCTCTCTAGCTAAACTATTTTAGAATTCATGACTAGTTTTAACATCAATATATCTGTGATAATCTTGTTAGTTTTACAGTCCTTTGTCGACGGGTATTTTAGATTGATTACCTTGTTTTCACCGCTATATGGCTGTAATATTGCCGATGCGATGTAAATTTTTAACTCACTCACTCACTAAATTTGGTGAAATCATTTGATTAAGATTCCGATATGTCTGTGATTTGATCTGGTTTATATGTTAGTAGATAAATAATTTTACTTCCACTGCTTTAGGAATAATCGAGATCAGTGAAAAGAGTAAAATGGCTCAAAACAGTGTGGCAATAGGGTAAATTCAACTTTCCGATAGTAAACTTCCATCTCCATGTCGAGCAGTATTCCAACAGCTCTTAGTATCAGCTCTTGTCCAGCGTCGAGCCGACGTAGGCAGCAACATATACATGCCCAAAAGGTGTGTGACCCAAGGTTGTGTGATACAGAATATATGTACTTTATACAACTTTCAAAACGTGGATGACATTGTCCAGTTTGACGCGTAGTCAAATTTTGTCCGATACAATTTTTGGGATAAATACTTGACATGCCGTTGAAAGTTATCTCTTGTGAATACTGAAAGGTCTTAGTCACTCTTTTACATGCTTCTGATCTAATATCGCCATTTTCTTATGTTCGCCGCACTATTATAAGTATCTAGTACATCATTTGGATATTCACAACATTCCAAATGTAATCTCATTGCATTTCATAGAATTATATTTTTTATATTCCCTCCCGAATTTCATATCATAAACATGTTATATTATTTTCTTTACCTTGAGTGAACATAAATAAATATGAGAATATACTTACATGTTTTGAGGTTTGGATTTTAACAAAGAAACTTTAATGGTTTTGGTCACAAACGCACTGGACGTTCTGAACCCTGAGGAGGGATGACCACACGGAACGAAAGCATACACGTTATGAAAGGATGGCGAGACAGAATGAAAGTTCAGAAGTCGACAATGTGCATTGTCAAGACATTGTGTCTCCTCTCTCGATGCATTTGACGGATATGTGTCTCTATCCCTTTAACATTTTGCCGGCATAATACAGGTTGTCTTAACAATATTCATATGGTTATTTTTGAAGAACAGCTTGCATTGATTTATTACTTATTCCACGGGTTGGACTCGCCTTTTCTCGAACTCGAAGTGATATTGCTGTTTGTTAGTTTCAGATTCATAGCTACATGCACTGGAAAGAGTCGGAATTTCCTCAAGAACATTTTGTGTCCGAAATCACATCCCCATACCCTTCCAACATACACAAACACAACTCGACAATCCCAATCGGTCTCCTAAGCTTTATTGACGTCTATATATTACCGTCTGTCATAATGCTGTTTGCTGTTTCGTTTGATGTGAATCAGTTACGTTCAGGTTTTGTTTGAAAGCCACTTTTACAGAAAAAGTATCGAGAGGAAATAAATGTCAAAAGATCAATGAGTAATAATATACATAAGACTCGGATTAATAGCCTGAAAGAATCATTGTGTGCGATCTTTAATTGTTTGTTCAGCCTGCGATGAGATGGGATTGATTCCTGGAAAGCCATATTTTTCACAAAAGGGTCACGTTGATGAATTTATTTACCGCTGGGTAAAGATGACTCAGTTTTGCCAAGTGTTATGATCTCGGTGACATGACCGCCGGAACAACAAACGTTGATGGCCACTAAAACACACTGCGGTGTGAAATTGAACACAGTTATCTCATAGAGCTATCCAGGAATATTACTGACGGCTTAATTTTGCACTCTTATAGTTGTAGGAACAAATTTGTTATTAATAGAGACTCAGTGAATGAGTTAAGCAATAATAAATATCCCACCAGCAGCTCTCCACATTATAACCATGTGAATGGAACCTTGGTCTTCGGCATGAAAATCTCAAGCGTTACCCACTGAAGTTGATAAATCTCAGTTGTAATATGTACGCATGTGTGAAGCCAGGTTTTATGACAGATATGTAGTAGGCTGAGAATGCATTTTCTAATATGTAAATCTCATCATGATCCTGAATCGCTTTGAATGCATTATTCCCTCTTAGAAAGTGATGAGTTGTTACACAGTGAGCAATCTTATCGGCATTGTGTATTCATTGCTTTCGGTAGTGGGACCGGTGCCAACTCGTGGGAGGTGTACACCAAATAAGTGATGAAGTGTTACTTTGGCTCTAAATATATGAAGTAAAAGATTTCTTGTCAGTGAAAATACTCAACCAAACAGTTTATTGAATCTGGCTTCGGCATTACACAGTGATTGTTCTAAATTTCCAGTAATTATTCAGGATACGAGGGAAGCCGACGATCAAAGGGGAACCACACTGCTACGCAGATTGATTCCTATTAATGGTCAAGACCTGGTGGGAGAGAAGTCCTTGGCGTAATCATGCCTATGCCATGCTATTTGTACTCTACTTTCATGAGTGTTTTCACCATATGGAAGAGTTTTCCTAATGCATTTCCCCTGACACCTCCATTGATTGCATTCGACCGGGTATAGCAGGTAATACTCAGCCATACTACAACGTGAAGTGTTCCTAATTACGTCTCTGACGATGTCTCATTAGTTTCCTTAAGCATTAATATCATTACTTGGCAGCTTGCTGAATGGCCAAATTACAATGATAACGCTAATGCTGCTATTTGTTTCAGAATTCCCATTTGGAGTGAGTTTATGTGCTCATATTTAGCGTCATATCATCAATATTTCATCCAGGTATTGACGAAAACAATATTGACATTGATAAGGCGTGCTTTTCCTGGATTACTATAAAAACTGTTGGGCAGTGACAACACATAGAGTATCACAGATCAAATTGTGACTATTCAGGACATTGCAACAGACCGCCATCAATGGAAGGTAGATCACCATACCAGGGACCATGGAGACTAACAGTACTTGTGGTATCTGCATGAACCTTGCCGGATAAACGCGTTTCTGTTTGGCAAACCTTAAAGCGTGAAAAGTGACGAACTAACAACACTGTCGGACATTATGACAATAATATCCCACTACGTCGACAATCAAGCAAGCAACTCGAAAGACGTATTAACTGATCACAGTTGTAGCGGGATGAAGTAACTACTAAGACAAATATGCAATGCTAGAGAATTAAAGAAAACCCACCATTATATATCATTATATATAAAACACCATATATATGTATATCAAAGGTTTAGAATCCGGGCGTGTGTAACTGAAGAGGAACTCTTTATGGCCATAACAAATGGCCAAGACAGGAGCATTCTTGACGAAGCAATTATCAAACACACGGTAAAACCAAAGACTATTCCTGATACTATAGCACCAAGCAGGAACACGCCACATGTCAGTGCAGTAATATAGTCTGTCAAATCTCAAAGTGCCTCTCCCGGCACCCTGACACAAATGACAATGATACACAAGAACCAGCTGTCTGAATTATATTTGCTGTTGTCACATTATAGAAAAATGCTGGGGTCATGTTTGTGTGACAACAGACCTGACTGTTTCACGTCGGAATTTAATAATGACATTATGCGATAAAAGGGTTATCGCCTTAGTTGTTATCGCCTTGGTTGTCCTCTGTATTAGGAATAATAGCGAAATACAAGCTCATTAACATGTAGGTACTGACTGTACAGGAACCCCTGCAGTTGAACGGTTCAGTTTGTTAAGGAAAACAACGCATGGTATTATACAGGAAACCCTTCTGTTGAGTGGTTCTGGTTGCTAGGGAGAACAACGAATGATGTTATACAGGAAGCCTTTCAGCTGAAGAGCTCTTGTTGCTAGGGTAAACAACGTGTGGTGTTATACAGGAAGCCCTTCCGTTGAACGGTTTTGGTTGCTAGGGAAAACAACGCATGGTGTTATATAGGAAGTCCTGCAGTTGGACAGTTCAGTTTGTTAGGGAAAACAACGCACGATGTTGTACAGGAAGCCCTTCATCTGAAGAGTTCTGGTTGTTAGGGAAAACAACGCACGATGTTATACAGGAAGCCCTTCATCTGAAGAGTTCTGGTTGCTAGGGAAAACAACGCACGATGTTATACAGGAATCCCTTCATCTGAAGAGTTCTGGTTGCTAGGGAAAACAACGCATGGTGTTATGCAGGAAGCCCTTCAGGTGAACGGTTTTGGTTGTTAGGGAAAACAACGCATGGTGTTATACAGGAAGCTCTTCAGCTGAGTACTTCTGGTTCCTAGGGAAAACAATGTATGGTGTTATACAGGACGTCCTGCAGTTGAACAGTTCAGTTTGGCAAGGAAAACAACGTATGGTGTTACATAGGAACCCCCTCAGTTTAACAGTTCTGGTTGCTAGGAGACACAACGCATGTTGTTATACAGGAAGCCCTTCAGTTGAACGGTTCTGGTTGCCTAGGAACACAACGCAAGCGTGATGTTTGTTGTGGGTGGTTTCATTTCATGGCAAATACTTTAATGATTAAGAATGGCCTTGTAAAATGTCACAATGTCCTAGACGTTTTACGTCCCTCCCCACATTTTCTCAGGTAACCTGACATGAACTGGTTATAATATAACCAACTGCCAATGTTTGGTCGGAGGCACATATAGAACTGTATTTGCTATGACTGAAATGTTCAATATTAAAGACTGTTTTATTCAAACAAGGCAATACCACATGTTCACTTCGCCTCGCTTATCTCGTTTAACACCATGCCATTACGCAATAACATTCCCCTACCTGTAAGCTAACATTTGACAAAGAAAACACAAAGAAACTGCACCTAAACTGCTGCAGGTACTACAGACAGGCAAAAACATGCAGATCCCCCTGAATGAACAAAGTGCCCAATAAAGACCGGTACCTTCGGTACTTCGTACACCAGAAATCAGTTCCGGAGAGTGACCAATGCCGATGTTCTGTCGACAGACAGTGGTAACGGTTTGTCTTCAGTTATGAAAGTCGACTAATTGTTCAGATGTGATGGACGGCAGCGTATTTACCCCCGGAGGTGAGAATGTGGCTCAGAAGGGCGTGCAGTACGTGATTGTTATAGAGCGCTGAGAACTTTATGGAAAGGCGATATCTCCACTCTTTTCGTTAAAGGACGTTTGACAGTTCAGCATTGCAAGAATGATGTGATTGGTTAAAAGTAACGAAACATTTGTATAACAGCTTCCACATGGTGTCCGCTATTAACGACGCGAGATCACATACAGCTCGAACTGTTCAAAACATCCTTTCAGGCAACTTGAAATGTTGCTATGGTCTGCAAACTACCCTGACGTTTGGGGTAACATGGATCAAACCGACAAGAATGTTAAGGACTTACTAGTGACGTAATCAGGCGGATGTTAGATGTTACTATTGACAATTACCTTGAAAACGTGTCATTGCTACTCCACCTGTTTTCGGAAACTCTTTATCAATGTCATATTTAATTGTTCATTTCATTCTCACTTTACGAGTGTATCTATTGTTTAAACTTATTTTAAGAGCATTTACTATATATGAATTTAAAGCCATGGACGAGTTTGTTTTAGCCGTCTGTTTAAATCGACTAATTTTATTTGCTTTAATAAATGGATAGTTTCAATCAGTCGTTCGTGGACATTACGTTTTCAGTTCAAAAATCACTTTGAAGTTACTGGTGCCTTCCAGGTATTTGCTAAGTGCCATAAAACCCCTGAATATGATACCTTCAAGGACAGGAATTACAGTGTACCATGTTTCATTGTAGGCAACCACTCGATCATCTTTTAAGGATATCTGTAAACTTACATGCAATTTTGAAAATGTAGAAACTGAATGAACACCAGACATGCTTTCAAGTAACACTACCAGAAATCCGTCATTTGCTTCGTTAAATAATGTCACGATTAAGCCCTAATGATACAGTAAATCGTGCATGCCCCATGAGGCCACTGTAACCACCTGGTCAAAGGAGCAACCATTACCCGTCTGTTTCCGTCAACATAACTGATTCTCAAGAAAACTCCACAGAACAGACCTTACCCATTCACCCGACGACAGTGTTAAAATTATTCTCCGAAACGTTCTCATTTTACAGAAATTGTATCCTTTCATTTTCACCTGTTAATTGTGAGACATCTGAAAGCGAAATAAAGACGTTTATGAAATTTTGCGTGCACATGAAACCGCCTTACATTGTATGTTTTAAACACAGCTCATCTATTCTTGA
Source organism: Haliotis asinina (assembly GCF_037392515.1). Taxonomy (NCBI): domain Eukaryota; kingdom Metazoa; phylum Mollusca; class Gastropoda; order Lepetellida; family Haliotidae; genus Haliotis; species Haliotis asinina. The sequence goes on from NC_090282.1 coordinate 10,755,754, forward strand.
TGGGCATATTATTATATATTGTGTATCACAGAAAACCACTATTCAGAGGGGATGCTATTTCACAATGACTAAACAACAACTGGAACTATTATATAACAGAAGGAATGTTTCGACGCCATCATATCATCCCAAAACATTATGAATAGGAAGACTTTTCTTCTTACATAGAGATTTTGTAGTTGTCTTCCTGGTGCGCTTGTTTAAATTAGGTTGTGTTTAGTAAGTTACCACGTGATGAATCTGTCACTAATAGGTATATGGGTGTACAAGGGCTCACAAGCCCAAGACTTCGTGAGACGGAAGGTCGAGAGGTTCACACGGGTTATGTCTAGAAACATATAGTGAGTGAGTTAAAATTTAACATCACATCGGCAATATTTCAGCCATGTCGTGACGATAACATTTTGATACTGAAATGAAATATGTATACATTATAAAAACCTGTGGTCAAAGGACAGTAAAACAACTAGAATATCACAGTTACAATTGAACCTAGTGTGGAGAGTTAAAACAAATACCACTATTTGGACAGTACAGTATATAATACGGGCTGTAGATCGCCAACAGCCGAAGGTAGATCACCATACCATGGGGACTTACAGTACTTTTGCTACATGCATGGACCCCAGATGGATTTACATCATCCCCTCAGCCATTGGCGGTTATACTGAAATTTAGCCATTATTAAAAACAACAAATATACTAAAAGTTTGGTCGTACTAAATTTACATAGAATGTTTTGGACTTACGTACCCTCTCAGGAGGACAATAATTTTACAATGCTTCAACCCCCCTCAAGGGCACAGCCACTAATAATCTCAGTTATAAATCTAGACTACCAATAATAAAATATTTAATTATTTCCATTTCTGATAGCAAATCTAATTCTTTTTAAAAACCAATAATTAAATGAGAACTGGTATTAGTAAAAAGATCCTGCATAGTTTGTGAATTAAAATACTGACCCCTTGTGATGGAATACCCAGCACAGTCAAGCAGGATATACTTGACTGTGATTCTTTCATCACAAGGGATACAAAACGGAGAATCCTCACCTGTAATCAAATACTTATATGTATATCTTGTGTGGCCAATACGACATCGTCGCAAAATAACCTCTTCAAAGCTGGACTGACAACCCAAGTAGGTGTAATCAATATACCGTTGTATTTCATGTAATGTATTTATGCCCACTTGGGTGTCAGATCGCGGATGTAAGTTCTAATGCTGGCTTTGTAATCAGAGTATGGAATAAGAAGTAGTGTCACAGATTTGTTGAGTGCTGCCTTGGCACCAAGATCTGCCGTCATGTTACCGGAAATGCCTACGTGGCTAGGTAACCAACAAAAGACGATGTCGTATTGGCCAGAAGCAAGATGATTATACAGTTCAAACATTTCTATTAAAAGTGGATGTTTAAATGATAAGTTTTTAATCGCATGAAGACAAGAAGAGTTTGAATAGATTATGTATTGTTTACGTTTAGGATGTTTCTGAATATATTTAAGAACCATTAATATGGCGTTGGCTTCAGCAGTGAAAATAGAGCTATTATCCGATAATCTAGAAGATATTGTTCTCGATCCAATGACAGTGGCACAAGCAACTGCGCCATCGTCCTTGGACCCATCTGTAAATAAGGATTTATAATTGCTATATTTACGTTTTAATTGATCATATTCTTGTTTATATTGTAAGTCATTAGTTTCTGATTAAATGCAGTTAATGTTAAGTCAACTTGTGGCCTAACCTACTGCCAAGGAGGAGAAGAAAGAAGATGGGAAGGAGCTATATTTTCCAGCTCAATGCCGGCAGAAGCAATGAACGACTTAATTCTCAGCCCAAGAGGCGGAACAAGAGATGGTTTCTTGTTGTACAAATCTTCATAAGGGCAATTAAAGACACATTTAAATGCAGGATTAGATTCGTTAGAATATAACTTTGTAATATATTGTAAGGATTATTTTATACGGCGTTGGGTACGAGATGGTTCGTCTGCCTCAACGTAGAGACTGTCAATAGGTCAAGTTCTGAAGGATCCAAGACAAAGTCTGAGACCTTGGTGATGAATCGAATCTAATAGTTTTATACTATACTATGGAGCCATAATCAGGATTTGATCGGATGAGAGATCTGTATAAATGAAGGAGTGTAGTTTGATCCCCTCTCCACTTTGAATTGGACACACCTTTTAATAGATCTAATGCCTTCAGATACTTAATATGTGGTAAAAGGGTTTTTCGAAAATCAGTCCCAGAAACTTGGCTTCCTTTACAACGTCAATTAGAGAGCCATCCAAGAACAGTTCGGGATCTGTATGAGGCTTATATTTCCGCCAAACATGTATACATTTGGTCTTTACCTGTGAAAATTTAAAGCCATTTTCATGAGATTATTTATGAATATTATTTCATCTGTAATTGCCTTCTGATGGTATGCATATTTTTACCACGACATGAAACGTTAAAACCATCCACAAACCGTGACCCATCTATTGAGTCATTTAATACTTTCGAGAGACTATTGATTTTTATGCCAAACAAGGTAACAGACAAAATACTACCTTGTAGAACTCCCTGATCCTGATTATAATGGTCAGACAGGGTTGCTCCAACACGAACTTGAAATTGTCTGCCTGCTAAAAACTAGGGTATAAACTTAGGCAAAGGGCCTCTCAAACCAAAGTCATGTAAATCTCTTAAAATACCATGTTTCCATGTTGTATCATAGGCCTTTTCCAGGTCGAAAAAGATTGAGGCAGCATGCTGGTTATTTGCTGGAGTTTTTAACGAATGATTCTAGGCGAACCAAATGATCAATAGTGCTTCTATTTTTCCGAAAACCACACTGAATGTTAGAAATACGATGACTGGATATGATAAGATCTATTATTGACCCTTCCTTTCCATGGTTTTACAAACACAGCTTGTTAAAGAAATTGGTCTATAGTTAGATGGATCTGTATTGTCTCGGGCAGGCTTAGGTATTGGTACAGCAATGGCGTGGCGCCACGAAGGGGGAAAGTGTCCTGTAGTCCATAATATGATCAAACATGTTCAAATGTGTCTCAAGACAGGCACTGGGTAAATGTTTCAGGAGCTGGTAGTGGATATTATCTGATCCAGTTGCCGTATCATGTGCTTGCGCCAAGGCAGTATTCAGCTCATGCAGTGAAAATACTTCATTATAGTCTTCACCATTTTCGGAATGAAAGTTGAGTTTCAAATTTTCTATTTCTGAAACTGAGGAAGATAATTTGATGAAGAAGAGTGAGTAGCTAAAGTTTCACCCAACTTGTTGGCAAGGTCAATTTTATCTGTTAACATATCATGTCCACCTTTAAGATGATGAAAACTAGATTTCCTACCTTTGCCCTTGATTCTCTGTATCATGTTCCACACCTTCGTCATTGGTGTAAGTAAATTATTTTTTGACACAAAGGTCTTCCACGACTGACGTTTACTTTGTTTAAATGTACGCCGAGCCTTGGCATTATTTATTTTTACATTATTTAAATTGTGAACTGTAGGATGTCGTCGAAAGTACTTCTCTGCCTTTTCCCTACTCTTCCTCGCCTGTTTACAATCATCAGAAAACCATGGTTTACGGCAATGGAGTTTAGCAGAGGACTTGGGAACAGTTTCATCAGCGATATCATTCAGTGTATCCGAGAACAACTGAATAGGATCTGGGCCATTTACAAAAATGTCAGATTTCATTTTTTCTGTACATAGTGTTTGAAATAAAGGTCTTATTAAAATTCCACTTTCAGAATACGTTCCAGTTCCAGGATGTAAATATGTGGTTGATCCATCATTTAATAGGCATAGATTATTGTTAGAACTTAAGTCTTCAAGGATTTTGCCTTTATTGTTAATATTAGTACTTCCCAACAAAGGGTTATGACCGTGAGGATCACGCATAATTATAGAGGGAAGTTGGTCAAATAGATTCTGAAGATCGGACTGCTGAAGATCTGAAGAAGGGGAAATAGCGTAAAGGTTATCTGAAGAGTAAGACGAACGGCAACAGTCTGAAGATTGGAACCGGACTATGAATAACACCCTGCCTCACGAGTATAGAAGCACCGTCAGTGGCTTTGCCATCTGGAGGGGAGAATGCATGAAAAGAATTGTACCGATGCAATTCAAATTGATCTGTACTTTTCAGGTATGTCTCCTGTAGACTAAGAGCTGATGGTGTAAAATCTTGTGATAATAAGTCGTTAAAATTGTTCCTGAGGCCTCTGCAATTCCATTGTATTAATTTCATAAAACTGCTTAAGGTGCTTCAACTGGAGATCGTGAGTGCGTGGCAGCGCTAATCCTACACCCTGTTTGTGACGGAGTTATCTCCATGTCAGTCGGTTCGAACAGATTCTGAACCGCCACAGAAGGTGTTAAATGAGAAGATTATTCTAAATGCTGAAGGGCTCTGGTCTTTCTCCTCAACTTTTTCTTTTCTTTATTTGTGAGTTTATGAACGCTGTGAGTATCTAGCGTTGAACTGACATCACATATTTGTCCTGGCTGGTTGTGAGGCTGATGATCGCTGACAATCTTGTGATGAGTGAGTCGCATCATCTAAGGTTATGTGAGAGTCCTTTATCCAAGATCGTTTCAGATGAACCAGAATGAGCGTGTTTAGCCAAGGTGTATTAGTGTGATTCAACATCCCTGCCCCCCACCCGCCATGGAGTGTCAACAAGGACGGTACTGCAGTGGAAATCAGACTGCAAAATCAGGGTTACAGGGATGTTATGCTCCAGAAAATACAGACTTGAAAAGCCATGGTATCTTAAAGAATAAGTGTCAGACTGGTTCGGCCCATGACACTGTTCTTAAGAACACGGAATTCAGAGGTCTATATAACCAGATTGATCCATGAGCCATCGCCTTGGCATAGGGCTCTAGGTAAATAAATGTATCAATAATTTGTATACTAGATTTTAAAATGACCAATTCCCCAAAATGTGAGTGCATAATGTAAGAACTTTCTATACCCAGTGCATGGCGTGACCAGCCGATTGATTGACTCGGGCCCTTTCAACCTTCCGTCTAGGTGAAGTCAGGGCCAAAGTGGTGTGTTGAGCAACAGGAACACGGTCACTGGCCGCTGTTACCCTCAACCATCAGGATCCCTTCCTCCACCGACACAGGGCCGCAACCCACGACTAACGGGTTGGTGGATCAAATATTCCCCCGGGTCCACAACGGGGGTTTGGTGAGCACTTAGCGTTACCCAGCACCCACCACGACGAGGTGGCTCGCTACGGGTGCCAGAAACATACAGACACAGTGTCATTATTTTAAAATAAACCATAGCAAGGGAACTTATCCAAAGCTCCATTTACCTAAATATCCGGATAACCATCATGGCTTTCTAATGATGACCATGACTACAAACTAGGACTTACTTCTCTCAATATTTTCCTACTATGGCCACGAAAGACGTGATATCTACTGAATAAGTCTAATGGCTATGTGATAAGAACCACCGAACTCTTTTTGTATGATGTGTCAGAATTACGTCTTGTTGAAATAACAGGGTCCTAAAACCTCATTTAAAGGACTCGTTGACAGGCTCTTTTGGTGCTACCCTGGAGTGTGCTAATGCCCGTCAGAGAAAAGGTTTATCAGAGACAGCTTTATTATTTCTGATGGTAATTCCAAAAGGAATACGGATGTGCCAAAGGCCTATTTCAGGTCTCGGATACGTGGAGTTCATGATGCTGGTGTTACTGATCAATAAAATGGCACAGCTGTACACTCGAAATGACATGTTTGTGGTCGATTAAACACACATCGTTTGTGATTAGTGTCAGGCGGGCCAGTTTCACATGCAGCATCATTTCGTTATATCGTGATAATACAAATGAGTTTCTATCAGAGTGGAGACAAAAGGCATTGGTTCTACCACGAAACATCGACCAACGGTGAAATACTGTCACGTCAAAGACTTTAGATAACCAACGGGTAAACATGGTAATGTGGATAACTGCTCTACACGAATATTACTTCACAAAACATTACGAAAAGGAGCATTTTACGTCTTACTTACATATATTGATATCGTAGCCCTGGCGATGTGCCTGTTTAGATTAGATCGTGCATACTAAGACACCATGTGATAAATCTATCATTAACAGGTATATGGGTGTGTAAGGGCTAAAGGGGTGTGCACAACGTGAGACTGAAAGTCGAGAGGTTCAGACGAATATTTAGCCCGTACACCGTCACAAACTTGTAACGAACTGATTATGTCTAGAAACATATAGACACAGAGCCAGTATGCTACTATAAACCATAGCAAAGGAACTTATAGCAAAGGAACAAAGCTCCATTTATGTAAATATCTGGATCAACAGAAATAACTCAATGGCAAATATAAATGCAAAAAGAACGATGAACTGTAGTATATTCATATCAGTAAACGTGTCAAAAACTGACTCATGTTGTTTCGCTCATAACGATGACTGTATGCCGTTACCAAATCGCCTGGCAAACATGTAACTATGAGAAACCCACAATGATAATATCTGGTGTAACTGCAATGACATTCCTAACCCTCCTCTTTACCGAATGGATTACACGTTGAATCTGTCTCTGAATTATTACGCTTTTCTCTTGATTCAGGGATCTGTCACGATTTTGTACGGCGACACCTAATGTCAAAGACATACTAATTGGGGTTGACATGTTGACTGGTTGCTAAATGTGCCTCGAAGCTAGAACTCACCAAAGGGACGTGCAGGGAGCGGACCAGCATTGCCGTACATGAGGACTGGCCTTCTGTTCAGAGGATGGTCTAAGATGTCCATTCAGGTTTTGACTGATCGTCACAAGGTCAAGGCACACACCATCAGAAAATAAACACTGCCAAAAGGTAACTGCCCCAAATTATTCCACTGTACATGTGTAATGTTTCTGCGACGCCTAACACGAGATCTACCATCTACCATGAACAAAAGATACCGACCTTTGTCTAGTTTAGAACAAATGACTGAAGTGGCTACATTTACACCAGTGAGTCTAAACCTTTGATGGGTTAATACAACAAATAGCACTGCAATGGATGCTCTCAAAGACAATTTGAAATACCGATCAAATATCTCATATACGCAGAAAGTAACAATTTTACATAAAACTGTATCTTCTGTTAAAGAGCTTTTTCTTTTGGTTGGGCTTCATATTTGTGTAAAAAGTTGCTTTAAATTAGAAACATCAACTATGTTTCACGTATTAATGCAATATCAAGACATTTGAGCATCATCACGCCATAAAAGGAAAGAATAGATAAAATTTAATTGCGACATCAACATAATCACTTCGATAGTTGGCACTGATAATGAGAGTGTGTTTTACACCCTATTCAGGTATGTAGCGGTGGTCTATAAATAATCGAGTCTAGACCAGACAATCCAGTTATCAATTGCATGAGCATCGGCCAACGTAATTGAGATACGATACTATAACATGTTATGGTTGGTTTGATATCATGAAACTTGTTGTTGATTCCGATTTGACTGCCAACATTGGTAAACACGATCAGTACAAGGAATCCTGGTGTGCATTACTGTTTTTTCAAGTCCACCCTTTGCTACAACATAAGCTATGCAGTTTCCCGGTATACCAAATAGCCCTGGAAGCCAACAGAACCAACCCAATTAATCAGTCTCTATTTAATACCCCAAGGCCACATGCCTATAGTACAATATGTTACTAAAAAGTAAAGTGGCTTTATACGTACAAGCAGCATAAGGTAACTGAGCATTAAATTATGTTGTGCCAAACAGTTTATAAAACGATAATAATATGATTTGTGGTCATTTCCTTAATCAGTGTTTAACCGATGATATTATATAATCGAAGTCTATATGATTTGATACTAGGCATCGTGACAGCAACGTGTATGTCCATCATTGTTACTGAAAAAGGTTTTACAGCGCCGAGGCATAGATGACACTGAGCAATAGATGAAAGGCTTGGGGACTGATGTCCCATCCCTAAACCAACGTTTGTTCCTATTCAGCTTAATCATTGGCTGATTCGGGGTTTCACGTAAATGTCGCTCCATTTCATCCCAAACATGCTCAATGGTGAACGGGTCCGGTGAAACAGCTGGCATGGGAAGACTAAGAATGTTCTTCTCTCTTAGGCAATCTGTCATCACACGAACTGGGGACATATTTATATCTTGCTTTAGCTAGAATATACGTCTTGTTTTCTATAAATGGCTGCACCTAATCATCCCGTCTATTTATAGCAGTCAGACTGCCACTGACCATGACACACTGTGTCTGACCATGAGATGTGATGTTGCCCCATTCCATAACCCGTCTTCACCAAACTGTCGACGTTGAACAACGCATGTGTTAGCAAACCGTTCAGCGTCGTCATGTGTACACCTTTGCCCTGCAAATCAGAGCTGTCCAGAAGAAATCTCGACTCGTCAGGGAACCAAACACCACTCAAGTCCTGTCTCATCTGTCGTAGATGCTGTCTGCATCAGGCAAGACGTGCCTGTTGGTGACGATTTAACAAAATCAGACATACTGCAAGCCGTCCGATGCGAATGTTGTGCTCCCTTAGTTGGTTCCGTACAGTCCTGGAACTGATTGAACGTAAGCCCGGAATGGTCCCAGCAGTCAAACTGGCTGTCTGGAATTGATGCCTTAGATTGGTCAGTCGAATGTGATTGTCTTGCTGACGTGACGTCATGCTTGGATGACCCGTCCAAAGCAAATCGCCTCTGTTGCCATAATGTTGAAAACGTCTCTAAAGAGTTGAGAACGTGTTTGGATGGGCACCAAAATCTCAGACCGCTTCAATAAGGGCCACTACAGTCTCCAACAAACTCGCTGCGTGAAGACGCCGATTTTCAGTAAACTGTATACAAAGTTTAGGTTATAATTTGCGTGTTTTCCACAAACTTCAATGGTTTGATTGTTCTTCAATTTTCAATATCAGGTGTGTGAACTTCATGAGCCTAAAAGTGGGTAAGTTCATTGTGCACACGTATCACGCGCGACATCAAAATTCCGTGCAAAGTGCTTTGCCACATTTTTACAATGTATTTAGGGTTAGTTTTATAACTTTCAAATAACTTTCATTTTATGCAGTGTCATGTTATGCAATGTTATGTTACTATTTTGCGTCAGTATCTGATACTGATATGATGTTTTCGTACATTTATTACGTTCAGATTATTCTTATTCTGACTTTTATAGCTTGATGTATAAACATAGCAGCATTATGAAACATAGCAGCATTATGAAACATAGCAGCATTCGGAATCATAGCAGCATTCTGAATCATAGCAGCATTCTGAATCATAGCGGCATTCTGAATCATAGCGGCATTCTGAAACATAGCAGCATTCTGAAACATAACGGCATTCTGAAACATAGCAGCATTCTGAATCATAGCGGCATTCTGAATCATAGCGGCATTCTGAATCATAGCGGCATTCTGAAACATAGCAGCATTCTGAAACATAGCAGCATTCTGAATCATAGCAGCATTCTGAATCATAGAAGCATTCTGAATCATAGCAGCATTCTGAATCATAGCGGCATTCTGAATCATAGCGGCATTCTGAATCATAGCGGCATTCTGAATCATAGCGGCATTCTGAATCATAGCAGCATTCTGAATCATAGCGGCATTCTGAATCATAGCGGCATTCTGAATCATAGCAGCATCCTGAATCATAGCAGCATTCTGAATCATAGCAGCATTCTGAATCATAGCGGCATTCTGAATCATAGCAGCATTCTGAATCATAGCGGCATTCTGAATCATAGCGGCATTCTGAATCATAGCAACATTCTGAATCATAGCAGCATTCTGAATCATAGCAGCATTCTGAATCATAGCGGCATTCTGAATCATAGCGGCATTCTGAATCATAGCAGCATTCTGAATCATAGCAGCATTCTGAAACATAGCAGCATTCTGAAACATAGCAGCATTCTGAATCATAGCAGCATTCTGAAACATAGCAGCATTCTGAAACATAGCGGCATTCTGAAACATAGCTGCATTCTGAATGATAGCAGCATTCTGAATGATAGCAGCATTCTGAATCATAGCGGCATTCTGAGACATAGCAGCATTCTGAATCATAGCATGGTTGTTGCAGTTCAAAACGTATTACAATTTATCTGTGGGTGGAGATAAGAAAATTCTTTAAGGTACTTTCTACGTAGTTTATCATATAAAGAAAATACAAGCAAAAATGATATTCCTTTTCTAAGACATTGATATTGCATGATTATATAATCTTTTCTTTTTATCGTCATAAATCTACCTTTTTCAATTTGATGAGCAGCGAAAACGTGCAAAACATTACTCTAATGTATTTTTATCGTGACACATAATAGATAATGCTCAGTACAAATGGTTCAAATGATGAATAGTTTGCACATTTCGTAAAAAAGGAAAGTTTTTTCAGCCAGTTTTGTTGGTATATATCTTCAGTCTGTGCGTAAATGAACTAATAAACATTGAGGAAAACTCAGCATACTACTCATGACTCATATGAATAAAACCAGTTGTAAACTACAGATTCTTTACAGTCGTTACCCAATCAGTGTGTCCATTTCTTTCACACAAAATTACCATGACAATATTTCTTTGGTGAACTACAAGAAGACATACTTAAAAGCCTAAGCAAATATTTGATTACTTTCACTTGTGAATTTAAACCATTTAATACATGTCCGTAAAATACTTGAAATCTCCAATGGAAATATATTCGGACTAACTTTAACATCAAATACTCCAGAAAAGATGCTAACTTGAAATCTCCAAGATTGTAGATTGTTTCTGTATACCTATCACCACCTCATGTGTTTGAATAGATGCGTACTTTGTAGGAAGGATAATTAGTAAAATACCCCTTGGTATTCATGTGAAGTTGTTGATTCAATCTGATCGCCTTCAGAATACAATTTTATCAACCCTTTTTGTTCATGTCAGAGAGGTATACAAAGACGGGGATTGCGTGACTCCATATTGGAGCGGGTTACACAAAAAGTGTTATACATTTTACACAATATGAAGGTACAGGTATACAGGTTGCACGACTCCTGCATCCCACTTCTTGGGTTACTGGCACGTTTGAGCCGGTTATACACTGACACCAGAGGGTTGCGAATTTCAAAGTGTAAACATGTAGGTACTCAGCGGGTGCATAACTCCAGCAACAAACTCCCTGGATGACAAGCTTGTTTGAGCTGGCTAAACATGAGCAACATTCAGTTAATAATTTCAAAGTGTGATAATATGAGTATCAAAATTAGGGAGTGCAAGTCTCTAGCAACGAAGTCCATCAGTAAGGGTGGGTGAGTTTAGTTAAGCAATATTCCAGCTATATGGCGGCGGTCTGTAAATAATCGAGTCTGGACCAGACAATCCAGTGTTCAACAACATGAGCACAATTGGGAACCGATGACATGTGTCAACCAAGTCAGCTTGTCTGACCACCCGATCCCGTTAGTCGCCTCTTACGACAAGCATAGTCAAAGGTCAGAGTCACAGGCATGTTGGAGTTGGTTCATAATTCGCACAGAGAACTGTCGATTTTCAAGCTTTGGGGCCAGTTTGTGAAATGTGTTAACATTTGAGATATATAAAAATCGTTTCCCGGCGAGATATTAATTTTGTTGATGAAATCATAGCCAGCGACGGGTTCCAGCAAGATTGTCAATGCCAATAGTGTTTTAGATAAGGATCCTTAGTTATTTTTGTCAACCAAATTCATTATGTTCTTAGTGTAAATCACTTTGTGAATATAAATGGGAAATTCAGTAACTTAACATTCAGGGTACATATTCTATACAATATCATTTCTCGTATCGAGGTAATTTACTCCCTTTCTTAAAAGAAATTACTTTTGTTTAACTCAAATTCACATTCAGTTGAGACTGTTCGCAATGACTACCAGTTGTGCGTGAAAAAAGAGCAACGTCATCTCCAAAACAATAACTTAACAAGTTGGAACACATCTGGATGTAACAGAACACCGTTTATGCAAGTATTTTCATTTTGCATTACTAACTCATTGATAAAGAAAAGGAATAAATCTTCCTGATAAGTACGACTGCTAACAACCTCAGGTGCGAATCTAAAAATGTCCGTAGGAAAGGGTGGTCAAATTTCCGACCATTTCTTTCTTGCATGCAGTATAAACTGCCAGAACATATAAGCTGATATACTGACTCCATACATGAACAATGTTAGGTGATTTGCGACCGATCTGTTCTACGAACGACGATGTGGAGACTGTAAATAGACAATCTCATTTTTACGCTTAAAAATTAGATTGTATCTGTTAAACGATATTGCTAGACGCAACGGAAAGTACATCACATTACTTTGTAGATCACATCGTCGATTAGGACAGGACATTCTTTTCGTGAGAGAACGTAGTTTAGCGTGAGTTCAATTTCACAGCTTTTTGATTAAACCACTATTCAAAAGAGTAGAATACAACCGGATACATCAGCAAAATCAATACAATATACATTTTGATCGTTCAATAAAAAAACGATCTCTTGCAAAAGAGCAAGATCAAGTCCATGCAATATGTAGAAGGTTACGAAACGTAAATGTTTAAACAAACTGTTACAGACAAGAAAAAAATAATTGGCCACGTTTCATGTGGTTAAGCATTGGCCAACGCTACAAACTCACAATCAAACCTGTCAACGAGCAAATACAGCGCGCTTGCCTCTAAAATAATTGCTTTTGAACACACAGTGCAATCTTTAAATATTATAGCTCGAGACAAAAACAACTACGAACACACAGTTCATATACCAAGTTTGTTTCAGATACATTTGTGCCCTAAAAGAGGCACGTTCCTTTAAATCGCATTCACCACCAAGTGGCTTCGCTGTCACAGATACAGGCGTCTTCGAGAAGAGACAGGCTCCATTTAATCGCTACAGTAAGTAGGTTGTATGGCAAGTTATCTGATTTTGTGTGGATAGCGGCACCAACTTGTAAGAGGAAGCTACTGCTTTCAGGAATACCACCACTTTGACAATTACTTTACCAAGGCGGGGTGGTAGAATGGCCGAGACACCTTGTAACCAGAAAATACTTTTGCATACATTTGATTTGTCACAATTCAGTTTCTTTCCTTTCTGTCTGCTGAAAGCACGACATATTGATTGTTAATTTGCCTAGTGTTTCCTATGCCAGTACGCTCTTGAGGCAGTCTCTCAGGTAGGACAGGGACGGAAGTTGGACCAGTATGTAATATGTTATTCTTTCATGATTTAAAGGTTGTAGTGTCATTGGCATTTTACACACGATTTACAGTCACTTCTTTCGAGTGTAACACATAGTTAAGCCATTGAAAAACTCAAAATTGTAGCCTCGGAGCAGAAGAATATATTGACATTTACTGTAAACCTGATGCCCGGAAATAGCAAAATGGGGTAGGGAAGGGTAATGTAGGATTGGTATCCGGGTAGAAAATTTGGACTCGTCCCAGCCATACTGTTAGGATATGTCCTTTCAAGATCAACAGACGTAAGTCATCATCCTTGTGGACGGTAAATGGCGGGTAGGAAGCGAGCCGGATCAGCAATATTCATTGCTACCATGTCATCAACACAACAACGTCCACATGACTCTGTCGATTCGTTATCTTCGGAAAATGAGTCTGCTACAGCTGGCACTAGTCCTGATAATTGGTGTCGTTTTCTTGTTATGCTTCCTCCGAATGATGGTCCACTTAAATTGAATCTTTTTGCCAAAGGGCATAGAAAGGGCCTCTCCTCGATGTGAAAGAGGTTAAAAAGCCACGGTCTGCGGCTCTCTAGTGAGTGCCGAAAAAAGCAAACAAATTCAGTTCTAATTTCTACTTTCAATGAGATTGCCTAAAGTCCCTGTGAAGGCTTCACCTCACATGACATATAATGGTGGTAAAGACATTGCTTGTGATGCAGAGCCGTATTTTGCAGACATGGATGAGGCTGACATCGTGCCACTCACAAAGAGTCACTGCTGTTTCAGTGAGCGAGTGTGTTAAAAGTTAACATCGCAGGGGCAATATTACAGCCATATTGAGATGAGAACAAGGTGAAATATCAGGCGACAAAGGACAGTAAAACGAACTAGGCTATCACACAAACACACACACATATGAAAACTTCTAATGATATCTTAAACACTATAACTGTAGAGGACGATACAATGTGAAAAAAGGCTATAGATAGCCTACAAATGAAGGTAGATAACGATGCTATCTTCATATCAATGCCCTGCCACAACCTACCCTGTCACCGATGCGGTGTTAAATATGCAAACCCAGTAGAAACTCTGCCTGCCTGTGTAAATTGCTCTGGGGGTCATTCAAGAAAATATCCTACCTAAAAGCTTCAGCCTAAACATGACCATAATATTTTTTCCCTAACCACAGAAAATTCGCACTGGCTCTATTCAATAGGTTGGCGCCATTCAGTAGGTTGCAAGACAGACTACACGTGAGTAGAAGGTCTGATATATAGCACAGTCAAGTGAGGCATATACAAGACAACTTCAATATCATTAAAAGACATCTTGTCAGAAGGCTTCTTCTTTGTATCAGGAAGAGGTTATTGTCTTAATCAGCACAAAAATGTAAAGACACAAACGAGAAATGAAATACGACACATTTCAAATCGAAAACTAACAAAAGGTGGCTGAACCCCAAAAGGAGCATATAGTCAGTGACGTTTCGCCTTTATAAAGAAGGGGAATCCTGTTGATCCCCCAAAGAGATGAACCTAAACCGTGGCATTGTAAAGATTTGGAGACTAATTTCATTGTTTTTAGCTATTAGACCTAGATTGTAAACCGACAACATTCTGCTTACAATAAACCTGTCTGAAGCAATCGGATAATTTTAATGTAATTTATTTAAATGTCTATCATTATTTCATAAGGGCGATCGCTTTCAATACATGCGGACAAAGATGTTATTGTTAGCCCCTCTTACTCTGTGGTCATTGCAAATTCTGTCTTCCACTGACTGATCTGCAGGACTCTGATTTCCCGATTACAGAGTCAAGCCTAGGAAGTGAATTTGAATATTCTAGGCATAACGACCACTCAGAAAGAGACCATTTTCTTTCAAGAATTATTCTAAAACCGTTGACCCCGTCTGATGTTCCCCCATCAGCAAGACGGAATACTAAAAGGGCTGACTGAACATAATATAATTAAATTGTTTTTTTGTTGTGACAACCCAAAATCAGATTTTTGCAAATTGTTGTCCGTGGTACAATAACTTGTTTATTGTCTGACGAAGTACATTACATGACATAGCTGACGAGTTTCTATAACTCATCTACACCCGTCAATTGTCATCCCACCGCCATACTGCTAACAAATAACGAAACCTTCGTCACTCACACACACGCGCTCAAACACGTGGACCGGTTATCAGCAAATACATCAAATACTATAATATATTATTATATTGATAATAAAAAGTAATAAAAACATTCTTCCTCTTTCAGTTGTGTAACTCAACTGCCTACACCTAAGCGTGATCATGCCGATCCTGAAAGAAAAGTGCCATCAATCATTTTAAGAACGTTTAGAATAATTTGACAAAATGGCATAATTAATAACCAAGACGAGGTATTTATCTTTTTCCATAGAAAAATGATATAACACTTTTTGAAAGATTTACGTGACTTTGGATTGCGGGAGTCTTTTCTTCAAATTACACCCAGGATTTTCATGATAGGCAATTTCAGATCCACGAGAGTTCTATGCTGCCATTACTATCAGGATCAGGGCAGCGGAATATTTTTGTCTGTCGCATTATACAGTTTATCAAATGTGTTTAACAGTTTTATTAAATGGTTGCTGTTTGTGGATTATATTAATGTGTCTTGTTGGAAAACATGTACGGAAACTGCTAGTTTTATGTTTGAATGAAATCGATGTAAGAAAACAAACAAACACGAAACACACTGAATTAAATCTTGTAGACAATGTTAACCTCATAAAGACCTGGAGTCAGTTTTAGATGGCAACCCCATTAAAGTTGTACAATAGGACGAATTTATCAGCACATTTTTATAAGCATGAGGCTTTTCGACTACATACACAATATGAAGTCACATGCCCCAAACGCTTGAAATACTGCCATCCGAAAATCTGAAAAGACCAAATTATTTACTAACAGCAAAATATTGAATTAAGAAAAACTACGGATACAAATCTATCATCAGAGACAGGTTGGTCCATGTATGGTGTTGCAGTTGTCAGCACACTTACTAAATCCTGATTACCAGATCAGTTGGTACAGCAGGACCACACACTAAATGTACTGATCTTAAATGTATCAATAAACAGTCTAAACAGAAAAAAGATAATATTTTAGACTAACGTTCATGCTTTCAGTTACATTTTACACATCCTGTAAACATTCACATTTTGCTACTGTATTGCATTCTTCATGTAAATAATCTTATAGCTTCACGGTAATGTCTTAATTTCAGTGTACATTTGTTAAGAAATATAGGACATTTTTAAGGGTTTGTAGGTTTCACACCAAGTTCTATCACAGACCGATTTCCGGCAATACGTTTGGTTTCAGTAAGAAGGCCATAACCGTACAGTAGTTCGTAATATGAATTTCGAGTGAAAAATACACACATTTCGTCACTAAAGTTTAAAATGTCAATTACTGTACTTAAACTTACAAGATATCCACTCAGCAAAATATGACACAGACAAGTCTAAAATATTCAGTATTATGTATTAAGCAGAGAGCAAGATACAATGATTCACAACAGATGTTTCTAATACATTGCAGCTGAGTCAAATCTAAAGAAATGGGTCGGAAATGTAATATCAGCTCACAAAAGTCTTGCTTTGAGAGTGAGAAATAGTTATACAGAATGGTACATGGCGAGAGGTCGTTGTTCACAATCAGACCAATGGTCAGGCAGGTGTGGATAGGATGAATGATGACAACTCCCGTAAATCCGCGTATGTGTCGCCAACACAACAACCACCCTTATATATACAGATTCACTGATTCTTGAGCATTCCACCAATGTATGGAACCTTCGCGATCGGTTCGTGTTTACACACGAAATGAAGGCAACTCTGAAGCGCTACCTTAAAGGTATGCCGCTAAAACAGTATTACCGTGGTACGAAATGCGACCTATAATAACCATCACTCGAAACTGTAAACATTGTGACCCGATAATAACTATCACTTAATCAATACTGATACAAAGTACAGAATATACACTCTCGTAACACAGTTCAGCCCTTATTGCAATGTCAAAACAACTGGAGATTTTCTCCGGTTCACTTGTACTCCCTTTCAATTTAAATAGAAGTATTTGTTTCGTTATATGTATAATAGTCAAAGTCTAAGCGTGTGTCTGTGACTTTACAAGCCCGTATGATTTGTATGAATCATGTATTATTGCATGATTTTGTATGAAACAGTATTTCATAAATACAATTTGATTACTAAAGTTGCCTTAATGCAGACGAGGTTCCAACGCAAGCTGTCCACAATGAGTGTCGCTAACATGCTAATAAGTATGCTGTAACCGTCTTAACCTGCCTTCAACCGAACCCAACACACGTTCATGTTCAATATCGTTATTACCAGACTTAAACAGGCCCCTTAAGTCTCGAGGGCACTGCTAAGTACATTGCAAAGACTTATCTCTCTTTAGAACACAAGAATCCATGTCTGGATTCAGATCACAAATTTCCCGTATTATCCATGACACATTCATATTTGTGTCCATTGGTTTCACTAAAATGGTAAATGCCTGAGGTCTGCATCACTTCAGACTTGATTATATGCCATTATTTAATTTTCTCTAAACTATGGCCCAACATGTGACATATTTGAAGAAATGCAATGGCTATTGATTAATTGACACATCCAACGAGCTTGGTTAGATCTGGTTCTGGATTTGCCCACATTGGGAAGGGCTTCAGTGGCGCACACTATATTCAAGGTCATTCTCCTACAATTAAAGTTTTATTGTGTTTATTAACATTCTGGCAATCTGATTGGTTTGCTGGGAACATTTCTTTTGATTTATTTCCCAATGAATCTAAAAAATAAGCCACGCCCACCGAACCGGAGTACTTTCGGACCTGAGGAATGTCGGGGAATACCTTTGCACAGCTAGAGAATTCCCTTGCACTCGGGTACCTTAGTGAACATTGGATAACCATTGAAGTGATACATTGTGGGTGAACGTTAATAAAGTGTTTATAAAAATATGTTTGTCATTTAAGGACTGACTGTATATTTCTGTCGTCGCATTGAGGTATGAAACTAAAAACCAATGTGCAAACACTTTATACAGCAACCCCAGTTCACTCTTTTTCCGTATGACATCTGGCGCAATGCCCAATGGCCTTCGTGCCACAGCAATCCAAGCCATGGGTGACGCTGGCTTTGAACTTATATATTGTTTTTGAGTGGCCCATAGGAATGAATGTTCTGTGCGTAGTTACAGTCGCCAATAAACGACTACTAAAAAAACTCTGGCCAGACGCTTCCCGCCATTGTAATGCCTAGACAAGAGCATGCGCACGTTGAAACATCAGTTCATGGCATCGCAATCCCAGTCACACCACTTGCGCAAATACTGCTGCCACTAACAATCTCAGTTCCACTAACTTCATGTCATCGGGCATCATTTCCAATCCTCACTTTTCAAACTGTCTCTTTCAGTTCGCTGATAATAATTCAAATGTTTGAACTTGAAACTTTGCCGTTACCGGAACGCCTCATGTTGTGTTGTTCCGCTCTGATTCGACACCCGATGTTAGCTTGGTTGATTGACAGCTGTTTCGGGGTGCTCTGTGCTGATTGGCTAATGGTTTGGTAGACGTGTCGTTTAATGTAAAGAAGTCACCTGAGTCATGTCACGCCATTACCGAATTCTTACACCGAAAATGTTAATCGGTGGTAACAATTGCGAAGATATATGTTTCGACGAATTTGATTATGTTTAAATAAAATATTGTTCAAAGCCTATAGTTTTTGTTGTGTGTTTCTTTCGTTGCTACGCGGATTCATACAGTTTGCACATTGGTTTTTAGTTTCATACCTCAATGCAACGAAAGAAATAAAGAGTCTATCCTTAACTGAAGACTGCTCAAAAGGGGCTGGCAATCAGCCACTATCTGGGAAAGACGGTTTGACGGCAGTGTTGTAGTATTTTAGTGACATCAGGGAAATACATACTGTGCCGTCTTTAAGAAGCATAAAACAAACAGACTTACTAAAAGTCTTCGGGCATCATGATTAACCAAATAGGGACCAGGAACAGATATCTATCAAACAAAAATTCAAAACAATATTTCCAGTTTAATCTTACCAAAACCACAGAGGGGCTTATCATTTCGCCTTACTTGGTAATGCGATGGTTTCAAATACAGTGAGAGAGTTAGCTTGAATGTCGCTTTTAGCAATATTCAAGTAACAAATCAGGGCGGAGCACACCAGGAACGATTTTGAGATATTGTACCCATGTGGGGACGAGTGAACGCTTTAACCTCTAGGCAACCCACTAACCCTATAAACACGACCGAGCAAACATCGCTTTCTGAGTAAATAAGGAAGTTTTTCACATATGTCTTTATAATGTGGGACTGCTCATCTCACCAACTACCAGAGTACTTGGTCCAGCATGATTCAAACATGTTCGGCTTTCGAAGTATAAATGAACAATAACGCGAGCTGAAATAACCTTTTAGGATTCTAGGATCACAGGAGCCTCGTCGTCTTGTTTAACCTCTTCTATCGACCAAACATCGAGGTTCTCTGTTGCAAATACAAAATTCACCCAAATCACGCTTCCTTGTTTTTCAGCACTATAAGCATTTCCGCGGCCTTCACTAAGATGGTAAACGTTCTGTTCGCATCAACTAAACTGACATGATGTCCGGAGTGGCGACAAAATTACACTCCCCATGGATCCTTAGTTAACTGAATCTATCATCTTTTGAAAACTGTGGTAAAATGTAAGCATGAAACTGACCCTCATTAGCAGCGCAACGCTGTTAAGCATTTCACTAATCACATCAAATGTCGAACATCAAGATGCCCATACTGTTTTGATTGTTAACAGGCGTCTCTGTGGAGTTTATTTGAATTAAACAACGAATACCAGCTCACGTATTATACTTCATATTGAACCGCTGCAGGGACTTTTTACGTTTTGTTCTCTTTGCACTTTAAAAATGATCAATACGCAGGAGAATAGTCTTTATGAATTAGCCTGATTGGCCGCCAATTGTCGGTCGTTACGCTGATGACTACTGATTATGTGTTGACACAATTAATCTGTAACACATGAACGTATTCATCAATATTGATCGCTTAATTATTCATTAGAGTATGATGATTACAACTATTGCAGTCAGTAAATTCAAGACTATGAAACTAGGGTGGATCATGGTAGTCATGGTGGATTGTGGTTTTGAGAACAATACTGCGACATTCGAAAAAACTCATGCAAGGACGAGACCAACGTACCAGTGACAAGCGACAATTATAGAGGAAATGGATAATATGACTCTTAATCTGAACAAGAGTTTATTACTTGGTACAACCGTACGATCCAACAACGCTGTGACGGAAAGCCGCAAAATAATTGTTTCCGTTATGCGATTCCTCCTGCAAAGAAAGAGTCATTAGTATTGATCTCTCAGGGTATTACACTAATTACGGTGTTTGCGTTGATTCTGAAATAGTGACGAGAATACTTTGAAAACGTAAACCAAGTGATCACACTTATTCGTATTCATATGAATCCGATTTAAGTTTCACAACCATCACCTCTTCTACATCAGTACATTTCTGCTGAGAGAGTGGGTGAATGAGTGAGTTAATATTTAACGTCACATCGGCAATATTTCAGCCATATCGTGACGGGAACATAACACTGAAATGGAATATATGTGTAAAATAAAAAACCTGTCGACAAAGGACAGTAAAACAACTAGAATATCACAGAAAAGAATGTAAAACAAGTAATTATACCAATAATAGAATATTTATCTATTTACAATTCAGTTAATAAATCTAATTCTTTTTAAAATGCAATGATTAAATGAGAGCTTGTGTTATTAAAAAGATCCTTCATAGTTCGTGAATTAAAATACTGATCCCTTGTGATGGAATACTCAACACAGTCAAGCAGGATAATGCTTGACTGTGATTCGTTCATCACAAGGGATACAAAACGGAGGATCCTCACCTTTAAGCAAATATTTATGTGTATATCTTGTGTGGCCAAATCGTCGTAAATGTCATCAAATGTGGATTGACATCCCAAGTAGGTGGAACCAATATACGGTTTTATTTCATGTAATTTATTTATACCTACTTGAGTGTTCCATCTCTTCTGCATCAGATCACGGATGTAAGATCTAACGGTAGCTTTATAATCAGTGTATGGAATAAGAAGTGGTGTCACAGATTTGTTGAGTGCTGCCTTGGCACCAAGATCGGCCATCATGTTACCAAAAATTTCTACATGGCTGGGTAACCAACAGAAGACGATATCGTACTGGCTATTAGCAAGATCATTAAAAGTGGATGTTTACATGATAAATCTTTAATCAGCTGAAGACAAGAAAAAGAGTCTGAATAGATTATGTATTGTTTATGTTTAGGGTGTCTTTGAATATATTTAAGAGACGTTAGTATGGCGTTAAATTCCGCTGTGAAAATAGAGCTGCAATCCGGTAGTCTAGAAGATATTGTTCTGGATCCAATGACAGTGGCACAAGCCACTGCGCCACCGTCCTTGGACCCGTCTGTGAATAAGGATTTGTAATTGTTATATTTGTTATTAATTGATCATATTCTTGTTTATATTGTAAGTCATTTGTTTCTGATTTTTTAGATGATGTTAATCTTAGGTCAACTTGTGGCCTAACCAATTGCCAAGGAGGAGAAGAAAGAAGACGGGAAGGCGATGTACGTTCCAGCTTAATGCCGGCAGAAGAAATAATAGGTTGAATTGTGTGTCCTAAAGGCGGAACAAGAGAAGACGTTTTGTTATACAAATCCTCATAACGCGGATTGAACACACAGTTATAGGCAGGGTTAGATGCATTAGAATATAATTTAGTTATATATTGTAAAGACAATTTTATATGACGTTGTGTAAGAGATAGTTCATCAGCCTCAACGTACAGACTATCAGTAGGTGAAGTTCTGAAAGACCCAAGACAAAGTCTTTAAGCCTTGATGGTGGACAGAATCAAAAAGTTTAAGGATGCTTTTGCAGGCTTCACCATATACGACGGAGCCATATTCGAGTTTCGAACGGACCAGTGATTGATATAGGTGTAAGAGGGTAGTTTGATCCCCTCCCCACTTTGAGCTGGAAATAACTTTCAACAAGTCAAGAGCCTTCGGGCATTTAGCTTCAAGGAATTTAATGTGTGAGAAGAAGGTTAAATGAGAATCCAAAATTAACCCAAGAACTTGGCTTCCTTTGCAACTTTGATGGGAGTACCATGTAAAGATAGTTCAGGGTCCTTCTGCAGCTTATATTTTCTACAAAAGTGTATACAATTTGTTTTGGACTTTCAAAACAATTTGTTGTGGCCATTTTCAATACACTATTTATTTATTTTATTTTAACACAACTGTAGTTTCCGTTCAACAGTATGCATATTTTTACCGCGACAAGAATTATTAAAATCATCCACAAAAAGTGATCCGTCAATGGAATCGTTTAAAACCTTGGATAAACTGTTGATCTTAGTACTAAATAAAGTGACGGACAAAATACTGCCATGAGGTACACCC
The DNA here is from genome assembly GCF_037392515.1 of Haliotis asinina. NCBI lineage: Eukaryota > Metazoa > Mollusca > Gastropoda > Lepetellida > Haliotidae > Haliotis > Haliotis asinina. The sequence continues at coordinate 10,778,583 of NC_090282.1, forward strand.
TGATCCTGATTATAAGGATCAGAGAGGGTTGAACCTACTCGGACTTGAAAATGCCAGTCTTTTAAAAACTCTGATGTAAAAAGAGGCAAACGGCCTCTCAATCCAAAGTCATGTAAATCCTTCAAAATACCATGCTTCCAGGTAGTGTCATAAGTTTTCTCGAGATCAAAGAAAATCGATACTGCATGTTGTTTATTGAGTATAGCATTTTTAACGAAGGATTCTAAATGATCAGTGGTACTTCGATTTTTCCTGAAACCACACTGAATATTTGTGATCAGGTTTTTGGTTTCAAGATATTAAGTTAGTCTATTATTCACCATACCTTCCATGGTTTTGCAGACACAGCTAGTTAGAGATATCGGTCTATAATTCGATGAATCTGTATGATCCCTGCCAGGTTTTGGAATTGGGACTACGATGGCATTACGCCATGAAGGAGGAAATTTAACAGAAATCCATATTTTATCAAATATGTCTAAAAAGTGTGACCAGGCATGGCTCGGGTAAGTGTTTCTGTAACTGGTAATGTATATTATCATCACCAGTTGCAGTTTGTAGCTCATGTAATGAAAATACTTCATTATGATCTTCACCGTTATTTGAGTAAAAATTAAGCTTTGTCTTTTCCTGTTATATCTGAAACTCAGGGACATAATTTGCTGATGAAGAATGTTTGGCAAGAATTTCGCCAATTTTATTTGCAATTTTACATTTATCCGTAATTAAATTCTCAGCATCTTTAAGATGGTGAACAGCCGATTTTGATCACTTGCCTTTTATTCTCAAAATCATGTTCCAGACTTTGGATATAGGCATCCATGAATTAATTTTGGAAATATAGTTCCTTCAGGATTGCCGTTTGTTTTGCTTGAAGGTACGACGTGCCTTCGCATTTAGTATTTTAAAAATATTTAAGTTATGGACGGTTGAGTGATGACGAAAATATTTCTCTGCCTTTTTCTTTGCTTTCCTAGCATTTTTGCTGTCTGCATTAAACCATGACTTCCGTACATGTGGAGCAATAGAGGACCTTGGTACTCATCAACAATTATATTTAAGGCGTCAGAAAACACCTGAATACGATCAGTAATATCCAAGAAACATCGGAGTCTTAGCCTAGATGTACATAAGGTTTGAAATAAGGACCAAATTCCATCGTGTGTAGATGGAGAATCAATTGGAGAAGTTTCTGATAGTATCGTTGGAAAGTGATCACTTCCACAAAGGACATTGTGGACTGATCATTCAAATTCATTAAGTACATTAGAGTCTACAAGAGATATCGATAAATCCAGAGAAGAGTAGCCATCGTTGTATATACACGAATCATTTTTGGAGATAACATCTTCCAGTGTTTTACCTTTAGTGTTAGTATTTGTACCACGCCAGAGTGGATTATGGCCATTAAGATCACCTATTATATTGCAGGGTTTTATCATAGAGAGCTTGAAGATCAGACAAATGAAGTGTGAAAGAAGGCGAATATACAGCCAGCATATTGTAAATGCAATATGAAGAGTTAGTCTCACTGCAACGGCTTGAAGGTTAGTATTTAGCCATACTGGGCTGTGAGTAATATTCTGCTTAACAAGGATTGATGATCCACCAGTATCCCTATCACCCGGAGGTGAGAAAGAATGATATGCTTCAAACTGACGTAGATTAAATGTATCTGTCTGTTTCAGGTAAGTTTCCTGCAGACAGAAAGCTGATGGTGCCAGATCCTGAACTAATAACTGTAACTCATTAAAATTTGTCCTTAATCCTCTACAATTCCACCGTACTATATCGTTGGAAGACATTATCGTTTTGGTGGGTTGATTGGGGATCTACTCCGCACTTTCTTTGAGGGCGACAAGTTATGTGCCCTAGGATGGGTGTTATCACACACTTTCATTTCTTCCATTGAACCATATCTATTATATACTTTTATCTTATTATCTGACCCCTTCGGAGCTCGATTTGGTTTAGTAGCCTCTGGTTTTGCTTTGGATTTGGACTTGACATTTGACGTTTTTCAATTCCAGATAGCACCACAATCTGAGTAGAGATTCTGGATGTTCTGTATTCACCCATTTCAAATCTGTCTGTCACCGTTTCTGGTGTTTTGGTGATAGAGGCACATGTTTCTGTCTGTTCGGAGGACTGTACAATCTTTTTTGCCTCAGCAAAACTGATGTTCTGAGAACATTTGATTCTGTTTATTTCCATGTGCTTTTTCCAAACTGGAATTCTTCCGAAAAAGACGAATGACTTCCATGACTGTTGGCACATTTTTTATACTTACTATCACAATCTTCTGTTACATGTGTATTCTCAGCACAGTGAGCACATGTAACAGACAATGTGCAATAAGAAACGCCATGGCCGTATTTCTGACACTTGAAGCAGCGCAGTGTATTCGGAATGTATGTGTCAGCATTCAGATTGCAGTAATTTGCCTTGATTGAGTTAAGTACTTGTTTGAACAGTCTCATTATTTCTTCGGGTTGTAAACCTTTTGACATATGTTACTCCTTGGTCTTTCAGCTCAGAAACTATATCAAGCTCAGTCATGTCTGAAAGGAGGTGGTCACGGTCTCGGACAATGCCCTTGCTAGTGTTCAATGTTCTGTGAGCTGAAACCAGAACCGGGACTCCAATACACACATCAATTGATAATAAGTTGTTGTTTCCTGTAACATTCAATTAACAGTGTACCATTTCTCAAGCGCCTGATGTGTTTTCTCTTGCTATCCCAGAGATACCTTTAGAAATGGCAAAGGGATTGAGTTTGATAGGAGTCTTGTCAAGAGTCTCAATAACTAAAACCCGTGGACAATAATCAACAGATACAGAGGGTCGTTCCTGATCATCATTTTCAAGTGGACGTTTGGGGTTTTTTTGTTTTTTTTTGGTATTCCATGATTAAGAGGCACCCGTGAACGGCAACCTCCTCGTGGTGGGTGCTGGGTAATCGCCAAGAGCCGTTCAAACCCCCGTGTGGGCCCGGGTCAACTAGGTCCATAGCACCCCATTGCTGGTTGCAAAGAGCAACCGAATTGGGCAACCTGTTTGCCGTGGGTTGCGTCCCGTGTCGGTGGAGGACGGTAGTCTGGTGGTTGAGGGCAGTAGGAGCCTGAACCGTGTTCCTGTTGCTCAACACACCACTTTGGCCCTTACTTCACCTAGACGGGTGGTAGAATCGGCCCGATTCTATCAATCGGCTGGTCACGCCAAGCCCTGTGTATGGACTTGTACGTCACTGCACAAATTTAATTTGGAAATGTTTTACTTTTGGACTTGGTTCATTTAATCATATGAAATGTCAATGATTTGCAATATGCTGTTTTGCTCTTTGCCTAGAGTCTTATGCCAGAAGGCGGTGGCTCATGGGCCAATCTGGTGGATTAGCTATTTATAACTCTTCTGCTGGAGTATATCATCCGAGTATCCTTGGTGCTGCAAGTTGGAGACCCACTTGTTTTTAGCATGTTAGATGTTAAAAATGTTAGACGTTTGCGTACAGGCTCACTTCTTATTGAATGTAATAAGAGACAACATGTATGTAAAACGTTTCACTACCCGTAAACACAATGAGATCCAACAAACAAACACCTATTTGTTTTCATTCTCCACTCCGACTGCTCCTAAATCCATAAAGGCTGGTTACTGTCATATCAAAGTGGAAACATATATTCCGAATCCACTGAGATGTTTCAAGTGCCAGAAGTATGGGCATGGCGTCAATACTTGCACATTGTCTGTTGTGTGTGCTCACTGTGGTGAGAAGACACACACAACAGAAGATTGTGACAGTAGTTATAAGAAATGCACTAACTGTTCAGGAGACCATTCCTCTTTTTCAAAAGAGTGTCCAATATGGAAGCAGCAGATGGAAATAAACAAACTGAAATATACCCAAAATATTAGTTTTTCAGAAGCAAAACAGCTTGTTCAAAGATCCGATTTAACAGAAACGTATGCTTCAAAAACAAAGACATCATCTGAGGCGACGAATAAACCAACCAGATCAACTTCAGCGTGCCAAACAGATTTGACGTGGGTGAACACTGATTCCCCACAAACTTTTGCACCTGCAATAGCTACTCAAACTGCTGAGTCACTTCCTGGCACGTCTCAAAGCCAACCAGAGCCAGATCGTGATCAAAATGTGTCATCTCAATCTACCACAAGGTCTCAATTGTTGTGTAACGTGCAACAAAGGCAAAAGTAAACATAAGCCGGATTCTTCCCAAAAACAAAGTGGCAGAGCCCCAAAAGGGTCCGAAAATAAGATTAAACTTTTCAACAAATATGGATCACTTGAGGACATGGACGTGTCCGAAAATGTCCATTTTAGGGCACACAGCTTGTCGCCCACCAAAAAGGTACGGGGTAGATCCCCAATAAACCCCCCTAAAAGATAGTTTACTCCCACAATATTGTACAGTGGAACTGCAGAGGACTAAGGCATAACTATAATGAGTTACAGTTATTGGTCCAGGATTGTACGCCGTCAGCAGTCTGTCTGCAGGAGACCTATTTAAAGCAGACAGATCTTTTTGAGCTACGTCATTTCAATGCTTATCATTGTTTCTCAACTCCGGGTGACAGAGCCACTGGAGGATCTTCAATCCTAGTCAAACAGAATGTTATCCATAGCCCCATTCCACTCACTACTAATCTTCAAGCAGTTGCCGTCCGACTCACTTTACATGTTACTCTTACATTATGTTCTTTGTATGCCCCACCGTCTACAGCTCTTCAGAAAACCGACCTTCAAACCTTATACGATCAACTTCCCAAACCGTGTATTATTATGGGAGATTTGAATGGCCATAACCCACTCTGGGGCGGTACAACTACGAATACTAAAGGTAAACTATTAGAAGAGTTCTGTTCAGATAACGATTTATGCTTATATAATGACGGTTCTAACACATATTTACACCCTGGGACAGGGACCTATTCTGCTCTCGACTTGTCACTCACAAATTCAGAACTACTAAATGAATTTGAATGGTCAGTCCACGATGACCTCTGTGGAAGTGACCATTTTCCTACTATACTAAATACTGTAACTCCATCTGATGTTCCTCCATCATCAAGGCGAAATTTTAAAAAGGCTAACTGGGCTTTATATGAAACACTGTGTGCTGAAAAACTTAAACCCGAACGGTTTATTGACGTTCCTGATGCTATTAAATGTTTTTCTGATGAATTGAACTCCATAGTGTATACCAAAGTTCTCTGCAGTTCCACATATTCGAAAACCATGGTTCAATGATGAGTGCAAACAAGCTAGGAAGGCAAGGAAAAAAGCAGAACATTATTTCCGTCGCCATCCTATGGTGCATAATTTCAATAAATTTAAAATTTTAAATGCTAAAGCGCGGCTTACTTTTATACAGAACAAACGCCAATCTTGGCAAAATCATGTATCTAAAATAAATTCTCGGACACCTATGTCCAAGGTATGGAACATGGTCCAGAAAATCAAAGGTAAAGGTACTAAATCTACTGTCCATCATCTTAGACATGGAGATCAGTTACTTACGGATGAATCAGATATCGCAAATAAACTGGGTGAAACCCTTGCTAAACATTCTTCCTCTTCAAATTATTTACCTAAATTCCAGCAGTATCAACAAGAACAAGAAAAGAAAACTCTTAATTTCAACTCAGATAATGGGGAAGATTATAATGAAACTTTTTCTATGTATGAGCTCCATACTGCTCTTGATCAAGCTCATGATACTGCTACAGGAGCAGATAACATACATTATCAACTCTTGAAGCATTTACCAGAATCCTGCCTTGAAACTCTTGTAAATATTTTTGATGATATTTGGACATCGGGTAACTTTCCTCCCTCATGGCGTGACGCCATAGTAATACCAATACCTAAACCTGGACGTGATCATACGGATCCGTCCAATTATCGTCCGATTTCATTAACAAGCTGTGTTTGCAAGACCATGGAACGCATGATAAATAATCGACTTGTTTGGTACTTGGAAACTAATAACCTTATCACAGATATACAATGTGGTTTCCGCAAAAACAGAAGTACTGTCGATCACTTAGTGCGTTTAGAATCATTTGTAAAAAACGCGCTGATTAACAAACAACACGCTGTGTCTATCTTTTTTGATCTTGAAAAAGCATATGACACTACTTGGAAATATGGCATTTTACGAGATTTACATGACTTCGGGTTGCGAGGTCGTTTGCCTGAATTTATTTCCAAGTTTTTAAATAACAGACAATTCCAGGTCCGCGTGGGCTCTACCCTGTCTGATCATTACAATCAGGATCAGGGTGTTCCACAAGGCAGTATTTTGTCAGTCACTCTTTTTAGCATCAAGATCAACAGTTTATCTAAAGTTTTAAACAATTCAATTGATGGATCGTTATTTGTGGATGATTTTAATATTTCTTGTCGTGGTAAAAATATGCATACCATTGAGCGGCAATTGCAGTTGTGTTTAAACAGGATTAATAAATGGTGTCTTGAAAACGGCTTTAAATTTTCTAAATCGAAAACTAACTGCATACATTTTTGTCGAAAATACAAACCACATAAAGACCCTGAACTGTCTCTAGATGGGACGCCCATTAAAGTTGTGAAGGAAGCCAAATTCTTGGGTCTAATCTTTGATTCACACTTAACGTTTTTACCACATATTAAATCACTTAAAAGTAAATGCCTGAAAGCTCTTGACTTGTTGAAAGTGGTTTCAAATTCAAAATGGGGAGGGGAGCAAGCTACCCTTCTCCATTTATATCGATCACTCGTTCGTTCTAAACTTAATTATGGCTCCATCATCTATGGTGGAGCCTGCAAAAGCAATCTTAAACTTCTTGATCCTGTCCATCACCAAGGTCTAAGACTTTGTCTTGGGTCCTTCAGAACTTCACCTATTGACAGTCTTTACGTTGAGGCCGATGAACCATCTCTTGCACAACGCCGTATCAAAGTATCTTTACAATATATCATAAAACTATACTCTAACGAATCCAACCCTGCATATAACTGTGTCTTCAATCCCCTTTATGAGGCTTTATGAGGATTTGTATAGCAAAAAGTCTTTTCTTGTTCCACCTCTTGGGCTCAGAATAAAGCCGTTTATTGCTGCTGCTGGTATTGAGCTGAACAATATAGCTCCTTCCCGTCTTCTTTCCTCTCCCCCATGGCAGTTGGTTAGGCCACAGGTTGACCTAACATTAACTACATTTAAAAAATCAGAAACTAATGAATTACAGTATAAACAAGAATATAATCAATTGAAACATACATATAACAATTACAAATCCTTATTTACAGATGGGTCCAAGGACGGTGGTGCAGTTGCTTGTGCTACTGTCATTGGATCCAGAACAATATCTTCTAGATTACCAGATAATAGTTCTATTTTTACAGCAGAAGCTAACGCCATATTAACAGCTCTCAAATATATTCAAAGACACCCTAAACGTAAACAGTATATAATATATTCCGACTCTCTTTCTTGTCTTCAGGCTATTAAAAACATTTCTTGTAAACATCCGCTTTTAATTGAAATTATTGAATTGTATAATACTCTTGATACTGGCCAATACGACATCGTCTTTTGTTGGTTACCCAGTCACGTAGGTATTTCTGGAAATGTGATGGCCGATCTTGCTGCCAAGGCGGCACTCAACAAATCTGTGACACCACTTTTTCTTCCATATTCAGATTACAAAGCTTGCATTAGAACGTATATCCGTGATCTGATGCAGAAGAAGTGGGACACTCAAGTAGGTATCAATAATTTACATGAAATAAAACCGTATATTGGTTACACCTACTTGGGTTGTCAGTCCAGATTTGAGGAGGTGATCATGCGACGATGTCGTATTGGCCACACAAGATATACACATAAATATTTGCTTAAAGGTGAGGATCCTCCGTTTTGTATCCCTTGTGATGGAAAAATCACAGTCAAGCATATCCTGCTTGACTGTGTCGAGTATTCCATCACAAGGGATCAGTATTTTAATTCACGAACTCTGAAGGATCTTTTTAATAACACAAGCTCTCATTTAATCAATGCATTTTAAAAAGAATTAGATTTATTGTCTGAATTGTAAATAGATAAATATTTTATTATTGGAAGTTTAAATTCAGAACTGTGCTTGTTAGTGGCTGTATCCTCAAAGGGGGTTGAAGTACTATAAAACTATTGTCCCCCTGAGAGGGTACGTAAGTCCACAAACATTCAAAGTAAATTCAAACTTTCATGTTTTTAATCGTAGCATAAGTGTCTTTTTATTTGCATGGCTAGGTTTCCCAAATTGCTGACAGCTGAGGGGATGATGTAAATCCAGCTAGGGTCCATGCAGGTAGCAAAGGTACTGTAAGTCCCCATGGTCCCTAGTATGGTGATCTACCTTCAGTTGTTAGCAATCTATAGCCCATTTTTATCTTGTATTGTCCTCTATAGATCAATTGTTTTAGGTATAGTTACTAGTTTTATATTCTCATCTGTGATATTCTAGTTGTTTTACTGTCTCTTGTTGACAGGTTTTATAATAGATATATATATTTCATTTCAGTATTAAATGTTCTCGTCACGATATGGCTGAGATATTGCCGATGTGACGATAAATATTAACTCACTCACTCACTCACTCCATGATTAAGATTGAATGGTTCATCACCCGAACTCCCCACCCACCACGGAGTGTCATAAAGACAGTGCTCATCACAAGTGGGTCTCCGACTTGTAGCACCAGGGATACCCGAATGATATACTCCAGCAGAAAAAATACAATTAATAATTCTAACAGATTGACCCATGAGCCACCGCCTTCTGGGTATAGGACTCTAGGCAAAATACAAAAGCGAAATAATTTCAATACAAATTCATATTTTTAAGCCAAGTCATCTCACAAAACATTTTCTGACGTGTCCGAAATTGTGTATCAAAATATGCATACACAGGACTTGGCATGACCAAGCGATTGGTTGAACCGGACCCATTCAACCACCCGTCGAGGTGAAGTCAGGGCCGAAGTGGTGTGTTGAGCAATATTAACACTGGGCCTCCCATGCCCTCAACCACCAGGATCCCCTCCTCCACCGACACAGAGCTGCAACCCACGGCAAACCGGTTCGTGGACCAAATATGCCCCTGGGTCCACAACGAAGGTGGCGAGCTCCTGGCGTTACCGAGTACCCACCATGAGGAGGTGGCTCGCCATGGGTGCCACATTTCTGCAGATGTAATGGTAATAACGAAACATTTTAAATCTTCACACATTTTGCCTTTGTTCAGTGCTTGTTTATGAAACCAAACATGTTAGTGAAACAGACACCCAACCCCGACCGAGACGTTGTACGTGACAGGACTTGTAACTGGCCCGGTATGGAGCAGTAGCTAGCAAATTAATTAAAACACATAGCAAAACGATGGATTCTACAACTGAACTGACAAATACATTTTCCAGGTCTTCTTTGTCACAATGCATGAACGCTGGTTGTGTCCGCGACACTACCGACTGTCAAAAAGCCATTTAATGTACAAACTGTGTCCTCTTTGGTAAAATAAATCAACTGTCTTAAGAATAAAATGTGAGACAAGATTACATTTGCAGAAGCCATAAAACTATTGACTTCTCAGTCAGCTCCTTAATCAAACTTGAATTTTTATGTTGTTGCCATTGTTTCGAAATCAATTCAACATCTGTTTCATGTCATACGGTGTTAACATGCATGAGCTCTGAACAATGGTTTACAACTACACCCATCATCGATATTGACGTTACTGACAGTCAAACATCAGCATTACCTTTTACTGCTCAAACAGAGACAGCAACCTGTTTTTATCAACCATTAAAGGGAAAAATCACGAAACGGGGTAGAAACAAACACAATAAATAGAAAACAGTGGCAAGGAATCCTGCTCCCTCCGATGTTTCTGTCTAGAACTCTTTTAGTGCTCTGGACGTAAAAGTTACTTCATCGCATCAGAATTCTGCGAGTACGTCTTCACGTGAATAAGACGCAGTTGGTAGAAGAAAATTTTAAACCGTCAGCATTATGTCAGACGTATCATCACTCCTTGAGGCACTATTATAATAGTTACACAGACGATCCGTCATATTGGTGGTCATCTGTATATCAATGTTCAAGCGGAAGCTATTCGCCTTACTGTGGACACTGCATTTCATTTGTGTTCACCATGGGCAAGTTGGATATTGCTTCTGGTCAATACGTCTTTTGTTGGTTACCAAGTAACCTTGGCATTTCTGGTAACACAATGGCCGATCTTACTGCTAAGCCAGCAAATAACAAATCTGCGACACTACTTCTTATCCATACACTGATTGTAAAGCTACCACTATATCTTATATTCGTGATCTGATGCGAAAGAAGAGGGATACCTAAGTGGGTATCAGTAAATTACATGCAATAAAACCGTATATTGGTGACAACTACTTGGGTTGTCAGTCCAGATTTGAAGAGGTCAATAAGCGACGATGTCGCAGTGGCCATATTAAATATACTCACGATAGTTTATGAAGATCTTCCATTTTGTGTCCTTTGTGATGAAAGAATCACGGTCACGTATGTCTTTCTTGACTGCGTTGTGTATTCCATCACAAGCGACCACTATCTCAAATTACGAACTATGAAGGATCTTTTTAACAATGTCATTTCTCATATAATTCCTGCATTTTAAAAAAGAATTAGATTTGTCGAATAGTTTGTACATATATATCCACCAGTATTGTATTATTGGTAGTTTAGATTAGTAACTTAGATTGTTCGTGGGTTGAAGTATTGTAAAGTTATTGTCCTCCTATGAGGGTACACATTCAAAGGAAATAGAAAGTTACCATTTGTTTTAAATGTACCATTTTTGTCTTGTTAATCTCGGTTAAGTATGTGCACAGCGGCTGAAGAATTTATACAAATCCAGCTAGGGTCCATGCAGATGGCAAAAGTACTGTAAGTCCCGATGGTCCCTGGAGTGGTGATCTACACTCAGTTGTTGACAATCTATAGTCCATTTTATATATAGTATTGTCCTCTATAGTTAAATTGCTTTAGATTTGATAACTAATCTTAAATTGTGATATCCTAGTTGTTTTGATGTTTTTTGACGATATTTGTTTTAAATTATATTATACACATCTTCCATTTCAATGTCAGATATGTTCCCATCACGATATGGCTGAAATATTGCCGATGTGACGTAAAATATGAACTCACTCATGGGCCCTTGGACAACTTTTCATATTCGTAAACAAGGGTTACGAACAAGCACGAAAGCAGAAAAAACATATTTCCGCCGACATCCATTTCATAAAATGAGTAATGCTATGATTACTAGTGCCAAGGCTAAATAAGTCGCAATAGTAGATGACATGTCTCCCAAAAAATATTTTTTTTGCACACCAGTAGTATTCAAAGTGAATGATGCCTTGCTTGACGACTCGCCAGTCCCAAGTCGAACACAAGCATGCATGCAGGTTGAAATGTGTCGCTTGTTTGGTGATTATTTTGCTCAGTCGAGCATAGCCGATGGCCAGCCCGCTGATCACGACCACATGACGAATATTTTTCAGTCGGTGGTAGGCATGACTATAACCTGACATAGGGGTTTACCGCTAATTGTGGCTTGTTAATGGTTGGGTCATCACCACCGACTGTTGATAGGGCTACCACGGCGTACGGCATCCACGGTGGGGGCGGTTTATGATGGGACGGTAACGTATCATTCACTTCGAGCAATAACCATTTTTTAAAGAGAAAACGCACTTTTCAGAATGTTCTATACTTCGTGTACATGTGATTTGTCTGGAGCTGTTTTAGAGGATTCCGACAGTATTCAAACAGAATATTGCAGGTCTCACGCAAAGGTTTACCTCAGAGAGAAATGTATTCCTGAAAACTAGTTATTGTTAAAAGACAAAATTGTGAACTTCATTCTTCAAAACACTGTTTTACTACAGATAGCATTATAGACAAAATTGTGAACTTCATTCTTCAAAACACTGTTTTACTACAGATAGCATTAACATGCAACACATTTCCGTTTTTCAAAATAATAGCCTAAATCACAACTGGTCGCTGAGTAGGACGCTTAGCATTTTGAACGAGTCTGAAACAAATGTTTTACTGAAAACACTCCCATAGATCAATCGTTTCCAAACACAAAATTGCAAAGGTTGGATGTAAAATCCTGGAGAGGATGTTGATCTTCACTAGATCAGGCTGATAAAAGTGTTGTGTAGAATGTCTCTTTTTTAACGCACTGCCTATCTTGTAACCTTTCATATGAGGTAGCCATGATTAGAATCCAAAAAAGCCCCTAAATGCCTGTTCAGGTTTACGTTTGGCAAGAATCTTCAGAACGAAAACTCCCGTTCCACAAGAGGCTCTTATTAGCCCACCACAGCATGCTCCTTTTCAGTATGACACAACTAGCCCATGAACTGATCTTGTATCTGTGGTCACACGACACACGCCCTTGTCAGTTCGTAAAAAAATGACATGTTCAACTTCATATATTGCAGTCTGATGTGAAGGTCATATTAATAAATAAAAAAGTTCTTCGCATAGTATTTCAAAGATTAGAAGCGAGATACCGTTGCCGAAAACCAGCCCAAAAATATCAAAGCCACAATCGACAGAAGTGCCACGATCGAAACACATCACGAACGCCACATTACATTTACATACTCACAGGTTATGCTTACATGCGTAAGTGGTATGTATATTTACGTTGATAATCCTAACAGCTGCATAGATTAAATCATTATTTACATTGATGCTACTTTCATCTGTATCACAGTGTACTCCTTCTTTGTACACTGTCGTTATATAGACAGTGATGACGAGAAGTTGCGCTGACGCCACTTAATAGAACAACCTTTGTGACTTCATATGTCTACCGACATGGCGAATCGAACATGGAGTATTGGCAAGGCCTAATAAATGAAGCACTGCCTGGGGTGAACATAAAAACATTGACGCCAGCGATTATCCGACAAAATCGATTCCATTGGATGAGAAAGAAAAACAAGCTGTATGAAAGTTGTGTGAATGGGAAGTCAGAGATGACATTACGGTGAACACGCGTGTTATACCCTCATTTACTTTTTCATTTTGTAGGCAACATGATTTCGTTATGTCGTGATAATACAAATGGATTTCCACCAGAATAAAGAAAAAAAGGCAATGCCTTTATCACGGAACAATCTTCATCGACCACCGTAAAATTCATGCTGCGTTAAAGCCAAAGTTGGTTTCTGTAAGACGGTAGTACATGGTGGTGACTTAGTCGGTTTCTCCTTATAAGTACTGTTACTAGTTGCAGCTGCACGAATGGTATTCACGCTCCAGTGGTGACGTACAGGATATATCTGTAACGTTCCTGTCGCTTTAACGGTTTACTTGTGTTATTTAAAGTATTTAGACACCATTTCTCCTAGTAAAGGCAGCCGGAGCAAACACCTCGAACGTATTGTTACCTGCTATATCCATCATTGCTCTATTGCGAATGTGAAAGCATATTTAGCTTCAAATTATCTACACAAGTAGACATTTTTTCTAAGGGGTCTTGGATAGTTGTTTTAGTCACTTATTATACAATATGCCATACTTATAGTTCTGCTCAGACCTACACTGAAGCTACTGAGTGACGATGACCTTGAGGAGCCGGTTGTTTGTTGTTGGGAGAGATATTTAACGCCACTGTCGCCAGTAATCCAACTGCATCCTGGTGGTCTGTAAGCAATCGATCCTATGGAAAGTGTTAAATAGGATCAGTATCACAACGAATCTCTTCAAAGTAATTCCTTACTCCACAGCAGAACGAAATCGTCGCTGACGGCTAAATGTCTTTCGTAGGACGCAATATAATGAATACAGCATGCCTTGAACGGTCAATGTGTGCCATAAACGGCCCATTGCTTGACAAAGTCATAATTTAACTAAAGGGTAAGAAAACATAAATTTTAATTTACACACATAGTAAGTACCGGATGTAAAATTGGTCGAAAATGTACAAGACTATTCATCTGCTAAACAGTTTTCAGAAGTCAAGAGCACGCGCCTTTGAAATTAATTGCCATCCAACATACTGTGCAACATAAAAAAAATATTATTGCTCGTTCAATTTTTTGAACATTCACTTCTGAAGATATTGTAGGGCACATGGGCAACGCACTTGATATTGGTATTTGCATTATACAAACAGTGAGAATGGTGGAGTTCCTAACACTGTTACATATTTTCTTAAATCTTATTGAACAATATCTGAATGAATGGTTATTGATTTAAGTCGAGTCAGTGATGTTCCAGCTAATCACGACTAGAACCGGTATCTATGGCTTCTAACTTGTGCACATAAAGAACAGTAGCAACAATATAAGATCAGCGTAAGTGATGTTATAAAATAGACTGTTCCCTTTGACTGTGTTAGGCAGCATATGTGTTAGCTGGCTCCAGACTGAGTCGTGTTTGAATCTGGAGAAAGCGTTTCATATATACGGATACGTTCTTAATTGTGTGTAGCTTGAATGTTACCCGTAGTTCAGAGGTATGTGTTTATTATCAGCACATGTGAAAAATACATTGTTTTCTCTTACAGCCAAATACTGTTATCACGACCGCACAGGAACCTCTAATTTTAGATCGTTTTAACCGAAGTTCGACTAAAACAGTCAGCAAGTGGCCGGGACCCAAACAAATTCGTAAGTGGTTATGTCCGTTGTACTCATAGTTAACTGTATGATGTTATCATCAACACCATTATTGTTATTATTAAAAGCATAAGATCCATCGTGTCTTCTTTGCGGTTGAAAAATTTACGTGTGTGGAGGAATCATGATTCCCAGAGGGTTTCTCACACCAATCTAGGAACAACCATGATTAAATGAGTTAGTATTTTGGCTTTCAGTAACTCATGCTTGTCGTAAGGGGCGACTAACGGGACCGGGTGGTCTGTCTCACTGACTTGATTGACACATTTCATTGGCTCCCAATTGCGCAGATCGATCAGTGAATTGTCAGGTCCATATTCGATTATTTACAGGTCGCCGCCATATAGCGGGAATATGGTTGAGTGCGGCGTAAAAGTAAACTCACAACAGTCGCCACTACATCGCCAATACTTCATTGGTATCGTGACTAGAACATTGCTGACAAAAATAGTTGCACTATGAAGTATGACCATAAAAGACAATGACAATAACACGACTAGATTATAACAGATAGATATTTAAAACTAGCATGCAACATCACACTTGTAGCACTATTCAAGACAACAGAGTATAGAAATGGCTGCAGATCACCACCACCAACTGAGAGTATCACACAATGTTATAGACACTGACACTGTGTGCCATAAGTAGTGTTATTATTTCTACATACATGTGTGTACAGGTAAAGATTTCCACACACATGCGTGTACAGGTAAAGATTTCTATATACATGTGTGTACAGGTAAAGATTTCTACATACATGTGTGTACAGGTAAAGATTTCTACATACATGTGTGTACAGGTAAAGATTTCTACATACATGTGTGTACAGGTAAAGATTTCTACAGAAAATGAAGTCTACATTACGTCGTCGTGTTTGTCTCAGCCATTACCGTGTTGGATGGTTTCACAACTGGTTAAACATATCTGGTTTGCATCCCTTCTGTCTCTTCTTCATCGTCAAGCTGACACGCTGTGAGGGCTTCAATACACTTCGATGCAACGTGAACCTAACGCACTCACTGACTGAGCCACAATCTATCCACATTAGCTCCTCTAACGTCTGCGCTACGACATAAGAGTATTCGCGGAAATTCAACCTTTAACAATGGCGTATTGATTATTCGTCAATGATCTAGGCTGGGATCCAGTCTACAGCGTGAAGGGCTTCAGTAATGCACGATATGCTTTAGATGAATCTTCTCAGGAGAGTGCTCAAAGGGGACTTCCAATGAACCGTGGTCTAGTTGTCTGGATTGAATGAACTAAATACGCGGCTGGTCTTGAAAACGACTGGTCAATAGAGAAATACATCTGTCAAAAAAGGCGGACGCAATATATACAAACATGCAAAAGCTTTCTAATGTCAGCGAAACACAAGATTGAAGGCTTCAAGAATTATGAGAATATTGTAGACCAATGACGTAAGCACAATGTAAGGATGCCATACATGGGGTCTCTATGCCCTGCTACACTGACAGTGACTGATTTTGTTTTTTCTACAACATATGACCATATTCAATTAACACTGGCATCTTTAGTATTCATGGGAGTATCATTATTAAAACTACTTGAGTCAAGGGCCTGGAAATGGGATGTGTTCATTGAAGATTCTTTTTTCATGAACAGTTTCATGCTGTGACACTACCATAGAATTCATAAGAAAACCTTGCTGTGGCGAGAACAGCTGGTGTATCAATGACAAACGACAGCTGAAGAGGAACGGCATATCTATGACTACCTTCCTTTTACAACAAAACACACCAGGAACTCTACGCCCGAAAATAATATAATTACAGGTCGTTTCAGTTATGTGATTCCGTTGTGGCTTGCCTTTATCTGACTTACAGGAGTGTATATATTGTCCAAATAGTGCTATTAGTTTTAACTGTCCACGCTAGTTTTATTCTAATTGTAATAGTTGTTTTCCTTTGTCGATGGTTTTTTATAATATACATATTTTCCATTTCATATGTTTTCGTCATGATATGGCTGAAATATAGCCGATGTGACGTTAAACATTAACTCAATCACTCAGATTTACAATCACTCAGATTTACAATCACTCAGATTTACAAGAACCGAGGATCCAAAAAAAGATCATCGGATGACTACATGGTAAGGTTGTGGAGGATATTCCAAGTTTGATGTGCTGGTGACAAAAATGATACTCACTGCAATTCACAAGTTTTTACGTGTACGGATCATCGTGTTTTCGCAGGTGGAGAATAATCACTAATTATCCTGTCCCTTTGGTGGGACACGATGCGTTCCACTTTTCGGGAACACTTGGTATCATCAAGAAGTGAACCGTATATGCATCAGATGACAGACATCGTACTCTATCCTAGGAGGTGGTTCTTTGGGGAATTACTGTTTAGTTTACAGTTTACTGTTGTTGTCTGTCTTGTCTTTTCCATGGAACTGTTCACATTACGATGTGAAAAAAACGTGTAAGCTATCTGTGGCCTTCATAGAGATACCCGATGAAGGTGCAAGGATTGGATCTAAAATGTCGTCTAAAGAAATGCAATAAAGAGAAGTTAATATCCATTAAAGGTGTCATGTTTCCATAGAGATACACCAGACATATTTAAAAAAAACTTTGTCGACTCATTACATACATATCTGGTTCCTACAACTTATGGAACATGATGAAATCTATTCACGAAGACTCACAATGAAGTGAAACGTACATCGGTCACAGTCACACAATGGGTCTTTCACATCGCGCGACGTTGAAACAGCAATGGCATTCAGACTTCATGGTGGCTCTGTTCGGTGCTCGCTTCCAAATTAAAACAGGTTATCAGCTAAAACTTTATGCTGCGTTACCTGCAGCTTTTGAAATGTATTTTTATGATATTTGTTATGTTTGGTAGAATTCAAAACTATACATGGTCGTTGAGCGGGACAATTCATGTTAATTGTTGGAGGGGTTGCAAGACCGGGATCATAAGAGGCTCTTTTGGGATGTCTGTCGGTAACTTTCTGCCTATCATGTATCTTTTCATATGAGCTAGGAATGATTAGATTATCAACCTATCCAGGTTTGCTTTTGGCAAGAAGCTTCAAAACATAAAAAGGCGTTCCACAAGCGACGAGCATACAACAGCATGCGTCTTTTTTTCAGTTTTAAGAAACGACTACGTCACAAACTAATCTCCTATTGTCCACACATGTCCTTGTCAGTGCGTTCTGGCGTAAACGTTAAACATTTAAATTAATAATGCTTAAATGTCCTTTATAATGTCGTATTGAAGTAACGTTCCAGAAAGCAAGTACATACTGCGTTCAAGGACGGCGATGCGTGTAGGTGTGTCGCACATCTGTTGGATTATTCCTTGATATTAAAGGAAAGCTGAATGTCTGATGATAAACGTTGATCACATAGGGCAGTAAACAAATGTGATGACAGATATAGATTTAACTTACATGAGATATATCACTAGCTTCAATTGTTGGCGACTGGGAGAACGATTTCATATTGTATTGTTTTGGATAGCTGTTTAATTAAGGTTGCATGCCAGGTTTTAATCTCTATATGTGATAACCTAGTTGTTTCCATTGTCTTTGTCGACGGTTTACATGATAACTTTAGTTATTATGAATGAATGGCATGTTTTAGTAACGTTATGGTTCAAGTATTGCTCGCATGGCAATACATCTTAACTCACTCACTCACTCTGATCAGTGGTGGGAGTCGAATGGCATGGTCTTACGTAAATTCTAGTACTAAGATGGACAATGGTTCTTCAAATCCCATCGAGAATACAGCCACAAACAATCACACCTATTATGTAGTACCAATGTATAAAAAGAAATCCTTCTATGCGCATCAGAAATTAAAGGTCACATGCAACTGAAACTCAAACGTAATTAAAGCACAATTATCATTTATTCGTGACATATAATATACATTGCTGCTTGGAAAGAACAAATAAACAAAATTATAAGCGTACAATCACGATTCAAAAGTGCAATATTTTGTACTTGAGCTTACTTCCCTCGAAACTAAGTCCTTAGGAGACCGAAATCAGTCATAGCGGGCAGGTGTGCACTCATGTGTAACGACGGCTTCCGATTGACTGGTTCATTTGCTGATACGCTGAGAGCTCACTGTGTGTACAGATAGATTATCTGTTTAATAGGCATTTTAGAAGTATGGCGAGTCACAAGAAAGTAAGATTCTTTATAGATAACAACTTCTTTTATTGTACTTGATGCGTCGTTTCAGTGTGGATCCATATACCGTTGTCAAACAAAATCATATACACGAGAAGTTGTTATTCATAAAGACACCCATGAAGAGCCACCTCCTCGTGGTTGGTGCTGGCTAACGCTAAGTGCTCTTCTCCCGTGTGGACCCGGGACAGAATGTGTCCACAGCACCCCATTGCTAGTCGCAAGAGGCGACCAAATTGGGCAACCTGTTCGCCGTGGGTTGCGTCCCGTGTCGGTGGAGGACGGGACCCTGGTGGTTGAGGGCACTGGGAGCCTGACTCGTGTTCCTTTTGCTCAATACACCACTTCGGCCCTTACTTCACCTAGACGGGTGGTAGAATCGGCCCGATTCTATCAATCGGCTGGTCACGCCAAGCCCTGTGCTACAACTCTGTAGTGTTGCACAAAAATTTGAAAATTGTATGTTTATATTGTTTAGCCTTGGCGAATTTTGAAACAGAATTTGAAAAAGTTACTGTCTATTAATGCCTAGAGTCGTATGCCAGAAGGCGGTGGCTCATGGGCCAATCTGGTAGAATCATTAATCTTTTAATTTTTCTGCTGGAGTATATCATCCGAGTATCCTTGGTGCTGCAAGTTGGAGACCCGCTTGTTTTTAGCATTGTCCTTGTGATACCCTGTGGTGGGTGGGGAGCTCAGATGATGAACTATTCAACCATAACCATGGCTTCTCAAATCCCCATTACCGAAAAAAAACGTTCACTTGACAATGATCCAGATGATAACGACCAAGGACTGTCCACTTCCATTGATTACTGGCCACGTTTTGTCGTGATTGAGACTAAAGATAACAGCAGACTTAAGTTGAACCCTTTTGCGATACAATAAGGGATACAAGGAATTGCTGGTGATGTTAAAAATATCAGACGTTTGCGTTCAGGTGCACTGCTCGTCGAGTGCAACAGAAAACAACAGACAACTAACCTGATGTCTACCACCACATTCGTCGGCATTCCAGTATCGGTATCTCCGCATAGGACACTTAACACAGGCAAAGGAATCATCAGGGATAGGGATGGATTATTCGCCGACATGTCTGAATTTGATATTGTTTCAGAAATGAAAGATCAAGGAGTCACATATGTTAAGCGGTTTACAACACGGAAAAATCAGGAGACCATTCAGACAAATACGTACCTGGTTTCTTTTTCCTCTCCAACAGCTCCCAGATCAGTAAAGGCAGGCTATTGTCACATCAGTGTACACACCTATATACCCAATCCTTTAAGGTGTTGTAAATGCCAGAAGTTTGGTCACGGTGTTAGTACTTGCACATTGTCTGTTGTGTGTGCTCATTGTGGTGAGAAGACACACACAACAGAAGATTGTGACAGTGAATTTAAAAAATGCACCAACTGTTCAGGCGACCATTCTTCATTTTCTAAACAGTGTCCCATTTGGAAAGAACAAATGGAGGTCAATAAAATAAAATTTACTCAAAATATCTCTTTCTCTGACGCAAAAAAACTGGTAAAGAGATCTGATCTTCCAGAAAGTTATGCTACAATAGCAAAAACATCATCGGGTTCTAGCTCTAAAACAACATCAACCACAGGCTGCCAAACTACCTTGACTTGGGTAAATTGTGATTCTCCACAGCTTTTGTACCCTGCTATATCATCACAGACTGAGGAATCTCTTCCTAGTGCCTCAAAGTCTTCTTCTGATCACAAATCATCATCTCAGTCACACTCAAAGTCTCAATCGACAGCTGATAATCAACAAATGGTGAAAAGTAAACCGAAGCCAAAGCCTGATGCTTCAAAACAACAAAGTGGCAGAGCTCCTAAAGGATCACAGAACAAAATTCAACTGTTCAATAAATACGGGTCTCTTGAAGACATGGACGTTTCTGAAAACGTCCATTCTAGGGTACATAGCTTGTCGCCCTCCAAAAGAGTGCGGGGTAGATCCCCAATAAACCCCCCCCAAAAGATAGTTTATTCCAATAATATTGTACAGTGGAACTGCAGAGGATTGAGGACTAATTTACATGAATTACAGCTATTAGTCCAGGATTTTACACCTTCAGCGTTATGTCTCCAAGAGACATATTTAAAACAAACAGATACATTTGACCTTCGTCAGTTTAATGCATATCATTGTTTTTCACCTCCGGGTGATAGGGCCACTGGCGGATCATCCGTTCTAGTCAGACAAAACGTTATTCAAAGCCCTGTATCACTTAATACTAATATGCAGGCTGTTGCTGTGAGAATTACTTTACATGTAGCGTTTACGCTATGCTCGCTCTATATTTCACTGTCTTCGACGTTTGCCAAAACTGATCTGCAAGCTCTCTATGACCAACTCCCGAAGCCCTGTATTATAATGGGAGATTTAAATGGGCACAACCCACTCTGGGGTAGTGTAAATATAAACACTAAAGGTAAGTTGTTGGAGGACTTTTGTTCTGACACTGATTTATGTATTTATAATGATGGTTCCAACACATATTTACACCCTGGTACAGGGACCTATTCTGCTCTTGACTGTCATTGACAAATTCAGAACTATTAAATGAATTCGAATGGTCAGTCCACGATGACCTCTGTGGAAGTGACCATTTTCCTACTCTATTAAAAGCTGTAACTCCATCCGATGTTCCTCCATCATCAAGACGAAATAAAAAGGCTAACTGGGCTTTATATGAAACACTGTGTGCTGAAAAACTTACACCTGAACGTTTTATTGACGTTCCCGATGCTATTAAATGCTTTTCTGATGAACTGAATTCCATAGCTGATGAGTGTATACCAAAGTCCTCTGTAGTTCCACACATAAGAAAACCATGGTTCAACGATGAGTGCAAACAAGCTAGGAAGGCAAGGAAAAAAGCAGAACATTATTTCCGTCGCCATCCTATGGTGCATAATTTAAATAAATTTAAGATTTTAAATGCTAAAGCACGGCGTACGTTTAAACAGAACAAACGCCAATCTTGGCAAAATTATGTATCCAAAATAAATTCTCGGACACCTATGTCCAAGGTATGGAACATGGTCCAGAAAATTAAAGGTAAAGGTACTAAATCTACTGCCCATCATCTTAAACATGGAGATCAATTCCTTACTGATAAATCAGATATTGCTAATAAACTGGGTGAAACCCTTGCTAAACATTCTTCCTCTTCAAATTATGTACCAAAATTCCAGCAATATCAAATACAACAAGAAAAGAAAACTATTACTTTCAATTCCGATAATGGGGAAGATTATAATGAAACGTTTTCTATTCATGAACTCCATACTGCACTTGATCAAGCTCATGATACTGCTACAGGAGCTGATAACATACATTATCAACTCCTGAAGCACTTACCAGAATCCTGTCTGGAAACTCTCCTAAATATTATTGATGGTATTTGGACATCGGGTAACTTTCCTCCTTCATGGCGTGACGCCACAGTAGTACCAATACCTAAACCTGGACGTGATCATACCGATCCATCCAATTATCGTCCGATTTCATTAACAAGCTGTGTTTGCAAGACCATGGAACGCATGATAAATAATCGACTAGTTTGGTACTTGGAAACAAATAACCTTATAACTGATATACAGTGTGGTTTCCGCAAAAACAGAAGTACTGTCGATCACTTGGTGCGTTCAGAATCATTTGTTAAAAATGCACTAATTAATAAACAACATGCTATGTCTATCTTTTTTGATCTAGAAAAAGCATATGACACAACCTGGAAATATGGTTTTTTAAGAGATTTACATGACTTTGGCTTGCGAGGTCGTTTACCTCAATTTACAGCCAACTTTTTAAATGATAGACAGTTTCAAGTTCGAGTGGGTTCTACCCTGTCTGATCATTACAGTCAGGATCAGGGTGTTCCACAAGGCAGTATTTTGTCTGTTACACTTTTTAGCATAAAGATAAATAGTTTAAATAGTTAAAAAGTTTTAAACGATTCAATTGATGGATCCTTATTTGTGGATGATTTTAACATTTCTTGTCGTGGGAAAAACATGCATACTATTGAACGGCAACTGCAGTTGTGTTTAAACAAAATAAATAAATTAATGGTGTCTTGAAAACGGCTTTAATTTTTCTAAATCCAAAACTAAGTGTATACATTTTTGCAGAAAATATAAGCCACATAAAGACCCTGAACTATCTCTAGATGGCACTCCCATCAAAATTGTAAAGGAGGCCAAGTTCTTGGGCCTAATCTTTGACTCCCATTTAACATTTCTGCCTCATATCAAATGCCTTAAAAATAAATGCCTGAAGGCTCTTGACTTGTTGAAAGTTGTTTCCAACTCAAAGTGGGGAGGGGATCAAGCAACCCTCTTACACCTATATCGATCACTGGTCCGTTCGAAACTTGATTATGGCTCCATCGTATATGGTGGAGCCTGCAAAAGCGACCTTAAACTTCTTGATTCTGTCCACCATCAAGGCTTAAGACTTTGTCGTGGGTCTTTCAGAACTTCACCTATTGATAGTCTCTACGTTGAGGCCGATGAACCATCTCTTACTCAACGTCGTATAAAATTGTCTTTACAATACATTACTAAATTATATTCTAATGAATCTAACCCTGCCTATAACTGCGTGTTCAATCCCCTTTATGGGGATTTGTATAACAAAAAGTCTTCTCTTGTTTCACCTCTTGGGCACAGAATTAAACCATTTATATCTGCTGCCGGTATTGAGCTGGAAAGTTTATCGCCTTCCCGTCTTCTTTCTTCTCCCCCTTGGCAATTGGTTAGGCCTGAGGTTGACCTAACATTAACTGCATTTAAGAAATCAGAAACAAATGACTTACAATACAAACAAGAATATGATCAATTAAAACATAAATATAGCAATTACAAACCCTTATTTACAGATGGATCCAAGGACGGTGGCGCTGTGGCTTGTGCCACTGTCATTGGATCCAGAACAATATCTTCTAGATTACCAGACAATAGTTCTATTTTTACAGCAGAAGCTAACGCCATGTTAACAGCTCTTAAATATATTCAAAGACACCCTAAACGTAATCAATATATAATCTATTCCGATTCTCTTTCTTGCCTTCAGGCTATTAAAAATATTTCTTGCAAACATCCACTTTTAATAGAAATTATTGAATTGTATAATGATCTTGCAACTGGCCAATACGACATCGTCTTCTGTTGGTTACCCAGCCATGTAGGGGTCTCTGGTAACACATTGGCTGACCTTGCTGCTAAGGCAGCACTCAACAAATCTGTGACAGCATTGCTTATTCCTTACAATGATTACAAAGCGAGCATTAGATCTTATATCCGTGATTTGATGCAGAAGACGTGGGACACCCAAGTGGGTATAAATAAATTACATGAGATAAAACCTTACCTTGGTTATACCCACTTGGGTTGTCAGTCCAGATTTGAAAAGGTTATTTTACGACGATGTCGTATTGGTCACACTAGATATACTCATTCATACCTGTTAAAAGGTGAGGATCCTCCATTTTGTATCCCTTGGGATGAGAGAGTCACAGTCAAGCATATCATGCTTGACTGTGTTGAACTCTCCATCACAAGGGATCAATATTTCAATGTCAAAACCGGTAAGGATCTTTTTACAAACGTCAGTTCTCATTTAATTATTGGTTTTTTAAAAGAAATTGATTTTTTTTTTGTTGATTTTTGAATGATGTGCTCTATAGATAGATGAATTTTAATTATTGGAAGTTTAATTTCGTAACTGCTTGTTAGTGGCTGTACCCTCGAAGGGGGTTGAAGTACCGTAAAATTATTGTCCTCCTGAGAGGGTACATAAGTCCATAAACATTACAGTAAAGTTAGACTTTCCACTGTTTTTAGTCGTAGCATATGTGTATTTTTAATTTGTGGCTAGATGTGTCTAAATTGCTGACAGCTGAGGGGACGATGTAAATCCAACTAGGGTCCATGCAGGTAGCAAAGGCACTGTAAGTCCCCATGGCCCCTAGTATGGTGATCTACCTTCAGTTGTTGGCAATCTGTAGCCTGATTTTATATTGTATTGTCCGAATAGTGATATAAGTTTTAACTTTCCACGCTAGTTTTAATCCCATTTGTGATATTCTAGTTGTTTTACCGTCCGTTGTTGACAGGTTTTTACTATACATATATTTCATTTCAGTATTAAATGTTCTCGTCACAATATGGCTGAGATATTGCCGATGTGACGTTAAATATTAACTCACTCACTCATTCATAAAGAATGCACATAGAGATGTTTTGTAAATACATCTCTGAATTTGCGTTCGATCCAATCAAAAATCATCTCAGCAGAGATGGTGAGCTACTGCGTGGCTGGAGACTGTCATTCGTCCAAGTACAAAGCAGGTCTTGAAGCTCAAGTATTTGCACCGGTTTCCGTCAGATCCAGTCATCCGACAAACATGGATATAGTTTGTTTGCAACCCACAGACATAAGGACATGTCATGTGTACAAGCATCACACCTGCCTAATTACATAATGTGGAAGAGACAGGACTCGGGTGCACGAGTCATAAATCAATGTATTTTGTTTATGGCGTATAGCCTGATAGGTGTTAAATTCAAATTGCATGTTGCCAATGACTGAAGTATATTGTCTTTAGCAGGCAGGCAGGCAGACATATAGGTGTCAACAAACCAGACATTTAGATTTCTCTGTGTCAGAGGATGTTTACCACAATCACCAGTTGTTGTTTTTTTTTATGTAACGAGTAGATTATTTACTTGTTTGTGTACACAACCAAGATTAGACTACTGCTCACGACCTCATACTCAGAGGATGCATAATGTTTCAAGTTCAACTTATTCACTGTGCATGCGTCATGGGCACAGCTGTTGAAACCACTTTTTCCCCCAGCGCTGGGTGAAATTTAGTGAATCGTTTGAACTCCGATCTCGCGGGTTTCTTTTTATCGCGTTTTCTTCAACTTGATAAGTTGCAAAAAAAAAATTGAATTGGCATTTCCGATGATTTGTTTCAGTAAGTGTATACCGAAAGGTATCAGAATCTGCAAAGTTGTGTTTTACGTTGCATGTGACCTTTAATCAATACATTCGTACTCCTTAAAAACAATGATTAAAATAGTAATAGTATCGAAAAGACGTTTAATTTATGATGACATGAAATATTAATCCCTTGTGATCCCTTGTGGGAAATCAACACAGTGAAGCCAGGCATGCTTTATGGTGATTCTCACATGACAAGGTTTACAAAGTGGAAGATTCAGTATACATCCATGGTTGTATCTGTCTTAAGATGACATCATGTCTGAACCACTCAAACAGTACATGTGTAACTGAAAGTGGATATATTGCATCCTGAAGTTTAGAGTTACCTACTTGTGTGTCCAACAAGGATAAGAGGCGAGTAACGGGATGGGGTGGTCAGGGACGCTGACTTGTTGACACATGTCATCGTTGCCCAACAGATCGACGCTTGTGCTTTTGATCACTGGATTGTCTGGTCCAGACTCGATTATTTACAAACCTCCGCCATATAGCTGGGATATTGCTGAGTGCGGAGTAAAACTAAAGTCACTCACTCACTCCAACAAGGTACTGTGGTGTCACAGATTTGTAGGATTTTAGACCTGTATATGTAGCCCCCGATTCTGCAATGAACATTCATCTGTCCTTTCATAATCGTGATGACATGCCCTGGGCTTCAGTGACAGTAGCGCAAACCTAGGATCTATCACTGAATACAGATGTGTAAGTTTCGCAGTTGTTTCGTATTTGAGTGTTAAAGGACCCTTTACCCTTCTCCTCATTTGTTTAATTTCTGTTCTTGTTTAGTGCGCATCGCCCTGCATTGACTTATTGCCCATTTGAATATGATGGTTGTGTCATTTATATATCTGTTGTATCCAATTCAGAAAAAAATGTTTCAGAATGATCTGATCACCAGTGACCTAACTTCATAGTTTTTGACAATACATTGAAACACTGCATCTATTGACGATATAGTTAACAATTGTTATTGATGTGGGATTGAAACCGTCTCTTCAGATGTCAACGATTATGGACAAATCTCTACGCCTGGACACCTCACTTTCGTCATGGCTATATATCACACAATATTGACATACGGTTTGTATATCACTTGTATATCACGCTGATCATTGCAGATTCATTGTTATACTCGAGACTAAAAAATTCCTTTGTGGCTTCTTTTGCGAAGTGCTAATGGAAACCTGTGATATTTTGCACAATCTATGGAAGTTTTTCGTTTGAAATATTGATGAAACCAGAGACACACATATGTCTGTGTCACATTCATGAGCGTTAAGAGGTACCGCGACGTATAATTGTTGTGGATTCAGCTGATGGATATGTGTCTTCTCATGAAAAAACTCTTACACGTACTTATTATTAAACGGTAGAACAGGCAATATGGTGCTTTTCGATAACTGTGTTAATGTTCTTAATTATTAATAACAACGCCAGCCTCATGGTATCGCACGTCTAATTATCACTGCCAAGAAGTATAGATTAACACGCTTGTAGACGTCATGAAAAGAATAGATTTACCAAACCTAAACATTTTTGTACAGTCGTAACTTAAATTTCCTTATATAATTGACAAAGGGAAATATTGGTATGTAATGTTATATGGTTTTCTGTATGCGCTAAATGAAATGTTATCGTTCTATTCTACAGTGGTCTATGTTGTGCTAGTGGGGTAACCTATTCTGCTTTAACAGATATTAACTAACAAGTAGAGTGATACGGTGTCTGGCACGTTTCGGTGCATGCGGCCAGATATGTAAGGTCTTACCCACACAGCTGATTGACAGACAAGGGTGACCGCACACGCAGTGACAGATTTATAAATACACCTTCGGAAGTGCTGAAATCCGTTCGAGCTGTGCTGTTTGTTTCGTATGTCCGTTTGTGATTACTTACATGGTCTAGAGCACTAAACAGGTATATGATACAAAGCTTAGAAAACCTCATCAATCAGATGATTACAAAATGTTGTCAATGACTCTGCAATCCACTCCGTTGGTGAATCTGTGAATCTGTTAACGATCTGAGGAATCCGGGTACCATGATGTCAACCAATTCAGGCAGCCTGAACACTCGATCCCGTTAGTCGTTGTGGATGTAATAAATGGTTTTATAATATAATTTCAGAAAAAAAATGATAACTGAAATTGCTTATACCCTGAAATGAGGCTGAGTTCTGTAAAATGAATGCCGATGTGTCTCGTAGATCTTAAATCACTAACGCTGACGAACCACATATCCCGTTCATTTTATGCTTGACGCTCTAGACGATCTGATTTATTAATACACTGCTAACAGACTGGACCCGAACCTATCCGAATATCGAAGCATAACTAAATCACCAAAAACATAGATGCTGGCTCAGCACTTCCCAGTTAAGTGATCCCGTCTTCACATTTTTATGACGTTTACCGGAACCCAAATGTATTCCTTATTAACAAGGGTCTCTATACCCAAATTTATTTCAAACTTGCTGAAGCTCGTAAAACTGAAGTCATATGTCATAGAAGTGCAAATGTAGGTAGAAAACAAATGCATTAATAGATCAACTTTGACGCGTTTCAAAACTTAAGTTACCTATTAATATGAACGAGCGGTATCTTATACGTCAGGGCTGATCTCTAACAAGCTCACAAAGCCACTGTCTGACTTACATCCGACCCTACTGACAACCTGAGGCGGTCTCCAGTTAGGTGATGATCCCTGATGAATAATTTCATCTTTTTGGATCCCTTAACATACATCGATAACACTTCGACAGCTTACTCAAAATACCCCCGGATTGCAAAATACAATTGAATATCAAATATTTATGACTGTTTTCTTTCAGAGCAAACTAGAACGAATGACGCAGCGATCCTGATACCGTACACCCGTACTAGTCCTTGACATTGTGTTTTCATCAGCTAGACGGGTAACTGGGGGTAAGTGTAGCTCCTTGTATCCAGAGTCAGTCAGTCGTCTCGCAAAGCCACGTTTCTCCTTCCGGATCTTCTTGGTTTGTCGTTCTATCGCGTTAAATTATCAGGTTTAATACATCGCAAAGTGTTGGGAAGATTAACAGCCTGTGTACGTTGCTTCCGACTCCATCATGTCTGTTGCTATCAAGTCATTCCATGAAGACATTTGTCTCTCTACGATGACACCGTTTGCGACGTAATAATTTAATATCATGCTTTTTCTGTTCATGGCTCGCCATTTGATGATAATAGATGCAATAATGTATATTCAAGGGAACCAATTCTCGAACGCGATCATTGTATGAATTGCACTATATCAATCCACAAGCAATCTTTTACGTTTTTCAATGCGCTGAGGTAAGTTCGATCTGAAAACCTTTGACGACTAGTGTGGTTCAGGATAGAGCTCAAGAGAATTCTGCTTGACCAGTGTGAGATAATTTTAAATAACTAACGTCATGGGTCGATCACAGTTGCGCATACAACGGACTCTATTGAGTGCACGTCGTTGATCTGCAGAAAGCCTCCCACGCTGCGATCTTACACCCGCCGCTGTCATCGTTAAAGAAAATTAGCTTGATTTACTGACTGAACCATGAAACGACCAACTTGCTATTGATCATATGTGTGTATTCTACTTTCTTCCTGTGGAAACCTTCCACTGGTGATGTAAATTACTTTGGAATCAATAAAACAAACATCCATTACATGTGTCTAGATGTACCAGCATCATTTGTTCTGGATAAGCCTAAACATCATTCATTAAAACCAGTTGGGTGTCAAATCACATAATCCAATATTTTCGATAATATTTCTATTTTCACTTCTGCAGTAAACGTTATTCAAATGGCCCTGTAATAATTCAATCTTAATATAAGGAATTTATCATCTTCCCCGATTCTAATTCCGGCCTTGAATGAATTACACATCTATGTTTAAAGCATCTCGTAATATTTGATATTTTAGAACTATACCTTATACCATCTAATTGCAAGTTAAGCATCGTCTTTTGTTGGATGTCAACCCATTTTTGCACTGTACGTAACAAACGAGATGCTGCTGCAGTTAAATCAGCTCCTGTTAAGTCTCCCCCCACTCCCCCCATGGAACACCCAAGTCGTATAAACACCCGCCATAAAATTAAAGAAACTCTAAGGTATACCAATTTTGGTTGTGAATGAAGACACGTCAATGATGACGTCGTGCGAAGACAATATCGATTTAGACACATTTCTATGAATGTCATGACGAGTTCCCATTTAGTTCTCTGGGCTTTTTTTTATAGAAATATATAATATATATTTTATATATTTTGAAGTTTTCAGATATTTCAGCTCAGTGTGATGTTATCACAAATGGTGTCAGTGTCAGGTAGGACGTTCAAGTGGTGTGAAATTATTCTGACGAATACCAGAGCCGAACTGGTCCTATACTTCTTCCTGCATATATCGTAGCTATTTATGGATTTAATGTTTGCAGAATAACATGCCAGTGTGATCTATCTTCAGTTGTTGGCAATCTATAGTTTGCTTCTTTTATTGTATTGCAATGTACAGTTAAACGGTGATAATCTAGTTATTTCAATGTCCTTATTGCTTATGATTTTCCATTAATTACTATGCATACCACTTAGTTGTTTTTGTCACGATATGGCTCCAATATTGCCGATGTGATGGTAAATATTAACTCACTCACTCACTGCTTGGTCATGCACTCTTAAAACTGTGAACAGATAACATTGACCGCATAAGTGACATAATACTAGTATATGCCAACGGTATGGGCGAGCACATGGTGTCATTAAGACAATACGCGCATTTGAAACTTGAATCTAAAATTCTTTATATCAAAATCGCAAGCAATTTCTTCTTCCAAGAAGCCAAAGCCAGAAGCTACACATTCTCAAACTGCTACCACTCAAACAAATCCATCCACCGTTTCTATCACTCATGCTCCTGTTAGGGTTGTTTCTTCTTCACTAAGACAGTCATATCTGGGGAGAATACAAGTAAACGAACTTATCCTAATCTCTCAAAATGAGCAAAGTTCTATCACAAAACGAAACCAGACCCACCTACCCAATCAACTAAACACAATAAGCCCCAGTGTTAATGCCCAGTTGTCAAATAAAGAAACACAACAGATAGGAAAGTTAGTAGGCCCTCCAGTATTTAGGTGCGCCGTTTGCCTCCCTGGCGATCCATAAACCGTTTGAGACACTTGATATGGAGATCACTCCCTCGTAGGCAGGGTATGAGAGTAGATGTTCCTCACGGTCAATATGCCTGATAGAACAATCACGAACAGCTCTATTAATTCTGTACAATGGAATTGCAAATGCCCCAGCAACAGTTTTAACGAGCTACAATCATTATCAAAGCTTTCAAACAATCTGCTAACAAGTAACCTATCTGGACCGTATAGAAATATCTGATAGCAGTCAATCAAATTCATTCCATTCGTTTAAAGGTCCACGTGATAAACCCTGATCATAGATGTAGACCCTTATGGGGAGGTACCGACACTGGCGTTACAAGGAAACGTCTTGGGAAATGAGTTTCAACTTTTGACGTATTTAATTGTTTGCATCTTTAATGATGGATGAGACACATATTTAAATCCTGGTGCGGAACATGTTCAGCACTTAATCTGTCAACATCGGATCCCAATATATATAACGAATTTGAATGGACAATCCATGACCTTTGTGTAGGAGACCATTTGCCCACAATACCTTCAGCTGTAAACCCGTATGATGATTCTCCTGCTTTAAGGCTGAATTTTCACAAGGCCAGCTGGCAATTGTTTTGGACCCTCTCTACTGATAAACTAAAATGTGAGTTTTTGCCCTTGTTTCAGTTATTTCCGGACTAACGGAATTATATGTATATGATGAAACTATTCCTACTTAATGCCCGCTGCTATACAACACACGTGCAAAGCATTGTTTACTGTTGAGGAGTATAAGGAGAAGGTAGAAGAACATCTTACCTCTCATATTTTCACTGCGTATAGTAGAAACTAACAAGGCACGACATACCTTGAAGTGAAATATTCAGGGAGAAGATCGTCTTGCATGATGACGGTGTGGAACATGATACAGAAAATGTAGATTCAAATGTCCAGTGCAGCTAGGATCAACCATGTCGGAACCTGTTATTAGACGTTACATCTAAGATCGTTAGAAAAAAAATGAGACACCCAAACAGGTTCAAATGTACTACAGTGTCTACAATTTAAATCTGTGATTGTCTGTTTCACTGCCATTTGGTGACAGGGTTTATATACTCTCATGTATATAATGTTGTATGTAAAAAGGTATTTAGTCACTGAATGTTACACATAATATGAGTGAGTTAATACTTAATGTCACATCGGTAATGTTGAAACCATGTCGTAACAATTACACATTTTAATTTATAATTTATTGATGGTAATTCTTTTTGTGAAGGCACTGAAATAGCAAAACATGTCACTTCGAAACGTAGTGTTCCTTATAATCAAGAAGATGGAGTTAAAAATTACTGTATTGAGTGATTGTATAGAATTGTTTTACTGAGTTAATAAATGAAATTGCTCGCGATGTGTCTTATTCTCATAGTATATGTTCTATTGTAAAAGGTTTGCGTGACCTTGATTCATGTAATTGCTAGAGGTGCCATTCATACCTTCACTCTAGTTTCACCTTTTCAACTTTTCAACTTAGGTAGTTTGTCTTTGCGATCATGAAGGTCGCATTCCTTTATCGAATTATCCCGGCAGTTGCTCCCTGTCATACATTTCCTTGAAGACTTTCCTGAGAGTTGCCGTGGCTTGTCATTATCAGCTCATTAACGCATTTCACTTTGAGACTTGCGCGAGCGATGCTGTAAATGGCGTTTTCTCGTGCCTTATTTACGTACATGGGAGTCTGTGACTATTTGTAAAGCACTGATACCTTGTCAAGTGGAAATACAGCATCATGAAGTTGTTGTCATATAACGGTATCAGTTGGTCTACAGCTCTTGGGCAGTTTGCTGAAGAAGTAGAATGGAAGGAAGCACCTGCTCAGATAATTACTTGCGCATTCCGTGGCAAGAGAATGTACAGGTGAAAGCTGACTTAAAACATGACAACGCCCCCAAAACCTCGACAGTTTCAATCATAGATTAAAAGAACATTTGTTTTTGTTTTGATCAGCTTTTGATACTCAACAGTCCAATTCGATCGATCAGTCTTGTGAAATACTTTGGAGAAACTTGTATGAAAATACTTTTTGTGAATTTGTTCCATTATCAAACTATGTACACAGTATTAATTTGTATTTATGTCAAACAATCAACGTCATTTCCGAGTGTTTGATTGTGTCTACCTCTGACGTTGCATTAACTTTGCAACTGTAGTCATATGGTTCTTTACACTTCAAAGTTTAATGCAACCTCACCCTTACTATGTATATCTTTACATATCGTTGTGTAAATGGCTAACGCAGGACAAGTACATGTCTTCAATCGCAGTGAAGATGTAGAGTTTGGTGTTAAACAACGAACAAATAAAAACAAGGTTGAGCTCTTTTGTATTTAAAGGATACACCGGTTGAGGGTAGATTCTTGAACCTTGGTGCACAACAGTGAGTTCTGTTACACATGGATTAAATCAGATTGCACTGACGACATAAGCTGCAAACAAGGGGACGTAGTAAAGATACTGTAATTCATAAACGATAGCACGCTGTTTAAATAGAACAATACTTGGACATTTGGTTTACTATATATTTGGCACTCTTAGTAACGATGGAGTTTGCCTCAGTTCGGTGCATATGATTTCGGTTCAACTGGATTGAATATTCATCAAACACAAAAGGTGTCAAGTCAGGTGTGTATGTTTCTGTAGAAGCGATAGAGGTATGCTGTACACAAAAACAAACCTATTGGAAAAAATAACATATGCAATCTGTACAGCAGATTGATCTATACAAGATAAATGTCCGAATATAAAAAGATGGATTGTGATAGAATTTATCTATTTCTAACAAGCAGTGTAAAGAAGGATAACTTTTCCAAACCTTCAGAATCCCAGGTAAGTTAGAGATTCTCTTGCATGGTTTTGATAAACGTAAAATGATTAAACATTTTGCGTATACTGGAAGACAAGATAATGTCATGATCAAATTAGGATGTTGTCTTCTTAGAAGCAGAATAGAAATATAATCTCGACGTCTAGCGTTCCTGGATATTGGTAGAGGCTACATTATCATCTGCCGTATTTAGTCCCAAATGACAGCACTAGTGTCAGTAAATGCAATTTGAAAATAGGTTGTGACAATTAAAATTTGATTAATGGGTATGGCCTAGACACACATTACACCTGACTATAATGATGAAACTGTACATATACACACATCAAGAACATGGAAAGGTCACAAAGCTGAATCAGTTCTGGTATTGACTTACCTACAGGGAATTTGAAACGAGATCAGGCAGTGCTGACATTACAGAACAGAGAGAAAGTAATTGATATTTGTCTCGTTTGGTTAGTGACATATCCTTCTGGTCCGAGCTTTTTTCTAAAGTAATGTCCAAACCTTAGAGTCTAATAGTACATTTTATCCTCCGAAATTTCCAAATAACATTTACAACAAGTTTGAATTGTTCAAACAAGATGCTTTCCAAAGGAAGAAAAAGTGTCTGCAGAAAGCAGTGTCTTAATATCTCACAAAGATGTGTGCATGACTCATTATCATTTGGTGAAATGGAGATAGATAACGTGTCCAGTCAGACAAAGGCAAGTTTAATCATCACCTCAAGAACGAAAAATGCATAAACAAACATACATGCAAAAGAGATAACCGAAAACAGAGAACTAAGAGATATTCAAACACACACTACGAGACACTTTGGTCAGGGATGCGTAATTCTGGAAATATATATTCCATATGCCTACATCATCTGCATCGACGCTTGTGTCATGAATATATATGAACAGAAAACACGCAACGGTGTTTCATATAAAGTGGTGATGTGTGTTGCCAACCCTTGTCACAGTCAGATAGAGGCGGACCTTTGAAGACAGAAGACAGTTGCAAACAAACTTGGGGGTGGTATTCCAAACGGTGACCAACCAAATGTTGGAACAAAACCTGAGCTAGAGCTGCTGGATATTAGTCATGACTGTAACAACACGTGCAACATCTGGTTGGGTTTGATCTGTCATGTTAAGATCATGCATTCAAACAGATAGAACATCAGAGAACATGGTGTCGTCCCGTCAATCACGATCACCAGATCTGACTACATGAAACTTCACACTATATCATTACTGACTTTTTGTCTGAACGTCAGATGCCATAAAACAAGCTATTATTTACGTAAAAACAGAATGTTGTATATCGTTGAAAATGAAACTCTACACGAGTTTTGGTCTCAATTATACATTTACTGAGCTGTTCATGCGTCGTTGTCACAGATGCACCAACTGAAAATGTTTGTCTTGTAAACGTCACGTCAGATGTGGAGTATCAAATCAGAAGTAAGAAGGGGTAAAAAAATTAAATTGTTTCAAAAACATTCGATTAAATCTGTATTTGACATCTTCATGACATCACAGTTTCCAGCATAAGCCAGACAGTCATTTTCAGTAATGTTGACAGTTGACCGATTTGGTTCTAGAATTCTGACACTCAAAAGCATAATATGTTTCATGTCTCGAGACATTCAGATGCAGCAGGTTCGTAAATTTAGAACACCACCATCTCATCACACAATGTTGTCTTTGAAATTAGAATTTTGATGCCAACTTCTCTAATGATGAGTAAAACCTTCGATGTTGGCTAGAAATGCTCGCATTCTTTGAGACATGATTTATCTGATACATCAACCAATGTCATCGTGACTCATCTAGTAGCACTCTCACAGAGGTCCCTGGCACTGTTGGGCCGGCTTTGACGGGAACGTAGGGTTGTCCCGATGTCACAGTTGCAACGAAATTGTCCCGTTATGTCTACATGCCGTTACATACTACAGCTAGCATATACTAATGCAATACTGTTTTTATCTGCAACAATACAGTATGTATGTATGTATGTCGCACCATCTTTGACGACAGCTCGACAGGACCGCAATATCCGAGCCTTACAGTTCAGAAATTCGTTCAGAACAGCTGCTGTTGCTGCAAAGAAGACAATGGTGACAAGACAACGTCATGTTTGCGCCCAAACGATGCGAAGATGCCTTAACGCAGGTTTAACGTACACTTTGCAGATGGACGTCAGCGGATTTATCGCCAAACTGTTTTTAACGTCGTCGTTTTGGAAGGGGTGGTGCCATGACCAAGGACAAGTGCTGAATTGACACCGTCAATTTAACATCACTGGCAGATAGTCCCACCAGCTGTTTCTGAGAAATCTGTGTTTTCCAATGTACCCTGAGACTGTCTTGCACTGCATCCCTCCTTTGTTTGATGACGTTGTTGTTGACTGGACATTTTCCGATTGCGTTACCCACAGATGTTTATTTAAAACACATCTGCCAGTTACATCTATATATGTTGACATTTGTGTGAGGATAGAAAGTATGAATGTTGCGTTTTTAATGGCGTTCATTAATGAACTTTAGTAAGATGTTACATCGTTCTCCGTCTGACTTCATTCTTAGGTTTTGTAGGTTTCACCTTGTCCTCTATTATAGCTGTCACTTTGAATTTTTCACAAAATAACATCACTCCGGTAAGTCTCAGTCTCTTATTTGTGTCTTGTGTGTAGCGACAGCAAGGAATACTGTAGACTGTAACTGTTAAGTAGCAGCCATGTGATTTGGCCAAACCTTTTAGGGTCGTTTTACTGTTGCTTGGTCAGTGCTTAAGTTTACTTATGTGTACCTTGATACGGATGAACCAACGAGGAAGACAAAGGTTCCAAGAAAAATGAAGTAAAATATGCAACACATTGAGGCACTGTAGCGCAGGAAGTTGAGAACATGTACAGAAACGTCTTACAGACAATCAAAAGCACAGTCATACTTGAAATGAATACTCTAAAATACAAATAACACGATATCTCTGTTTAACTGTACTTAATAGACTAGACTGTCATGAATACGATGAATGATCTTAACTGTAAGTGTGTAAAGTTGAATGCACGTAACAGATCCATCGAGTCTGTCAATGCAACCTAGTGCATGCGCCAATTTGAGGTAATCAAATGGGCTGGAGTGGTTTCCAGGTAGTTCTGAATTACTTCCTGGCTCTAACGATGCCTCCGAAGCGATGTGAAAATAATGTCATTTTAACTCGCGATATCCATTACTTATCACTAAGATTTTATGCAAACTTTCAACAAAACCCATAAGGTCAAGATAAATGACTTGTGGCGATCAAGCAGAGTGATAGGCCTTACGATCAGATATTTGCGTGATATCTTTCACGAAACCCATGTCAGGGCATTTGCACGAATTTCCGCACCTAGGCGGAATTTGCACCAAAGCATGACAACAAACAGCGAGTTCAGATGTTTAATAACTGTGATAATGCTTGTAACTACAATATCGTTCTTGATTCACGATTTGCCAAATACCGGACAGTTATAGTTTAAATGAAACAAGCGAAAGAGAGCTGTGACACAATGACAAGAAGCATGAACGTAGTTTGATTTTAGATCAAAGATATTTAACACCAATGTTTTGGACATTGTTGCCTTCCGTTATAGATATTGTTAATTTCGTTATAGAATTTGAGACATGATTACGTCTCAGGTCACAGTGTTTCATCTATTAATTTTGCAAAATATTTGAGGAGTAATATCTTTTTAAACGGAGACATAGAATCTGATCAATGTCAAGAGTTTTTGTTACGCCTCTTCGCTCAGTTTCATTGATGTGAGAGACTATAAAACCATGCTTTCCATTTCAGTATGTTTCGATATATTGATGAGAACTTGTGTTGAATTTTCTGGCTCAATTGATGTGAAACATCACTTCTCTGTAAAAACGAAGAGAAAGATGTGAGAAAAAAAATGATTTAAGGGAATATTTGAGAGAGTCAAATGAACGTTTAATCCATGAACAGTGAGGAGGATACTGACTTAGAATGTTTGGTGGATCAGTCCAGTGTCCTTCAGACAATGTGGGAAGTAGAGATTGTAAACAAATGAAATTATCAATATTCATTCCTATAAATTATCTATTGATGACCTAGAATAATGCGACTTAATTCCACAAATAGTGACACAA
Source organism: Haliotis asinina (assembly GCF_037392515.1). Lineage (NCBI taxonomy): Eukaryota > Metazoa > Mollusca > Gastropoda > Lepetellida > Haliotidae > Haliotis > Haliotis asinina. The sequence goes on from NC_090282.1 coordinate 10,816,692, forward strand.
ACACTGAACATCTCATGATAAAAGAACTACTTTTGAATGAACTAACTCTATTGGTTCCTCATTCGAGACATTTGTCTTTTTAAGTACCCTATTACGCTGTTACCGATTTGCCACAGGTTAGCATAATTCGATTTTAGAACTAAATGCATTCATAATTCTGATTTTCTGTTGATGCACAACTTCTTTCAGAATTTATCATCTCATTTTTGAGATATCATATTATTTATGGGCAAACGGCAATGTTTATTGTGATGTTCGTTTTGTACAACAACATTCAAGATGTGATGATGGTGTTATTTGGAAATCTGGGTCAATATTCCCTTGCGCTGAGGGAAATGATTACAGGACAACAACTCTTTGGTGGGAAGTCACAATTTTAAAACAGCTATAAAGCATCTTGGATGACAATCAGTCACTATTTTAGAACATGAACAATCTGAATAACTGAAAATGTATGTCTTTAATTATTTTATGAAATGTTTCAAACCTGTATTACAGTCAGTCGGAACGAGAAAAAAACAAACCTTCCCCCAAACATCTGTGTAAACATATGTTACTTGTCTGATTAGGTTTGAGCCAGGTCGCTGTCAGCTAGAAAAGTATTGAATTACGAAAAGGTGTAAACAACATATCGTTATGTGGCAGTGGAACTCGTATTGATTTGAAGGTGGAGTCAAATTTATGAAAAAAAACAAAACAAACAAACAACTTTCCCAGTGGGGACAGAATGCTAGGTTCACAACGCTCATGCTAACGAATAGCAGAACTTCACTTCAGACAGAGTATTAGTTATATTCTATGGTAATTCTAACAGTGTATTTTGGTATGTCGGTCGGATTCGCCCTTCTCGGAAATTGGTATCCATCCATCAACGCATCCATCTGTCCATCATGGCAGTGCGTTGACCTCGTGGTTCATGCGTCCGCTCGTCAGGCTGAAGACCCGAGATATATTCCTTAGGTTATACGATAACTGAAGTCTGTTTCTGGTGTCAAACACCCACTCCCTCACTCACGCTCTCGTTGACAGAAATGAGCCTCGTGTAGTTTTTTTGCAATAAATGTCCAAACTAGGCAGAATTAAATTTACCTCGAGATCGTTTCATTTCATTTGACGGCAAACTGTCTCTTTTCAAAAAAGAAGGTTTAAGTTGAAAATTGGTATTCCTTGTCCTTGTCTGGAAATGAGGACGGCAAGGGAAGAAGCGCATCTATTGGTCATTTGTGTCGCTTACACTTATGACTTATCCTTACCGTACGTCTTCCTCACTGTTCCGAGTTTAGCCTAATCATTGTAGCTTCGATATATTGTTTGTTTTACAATGATAATATTATATCTGCCAAATGTTTCTGGGTCAGTGGGATAGCATTTGCTCGTTAAGTTCAGGACGGAGCACGCTGAACCCGTAGCAATTAATGTTGATATATGTCAGAAGAAGTAGTATTGTCTACAGTTTAAAAACTATACTCACAAAAGCAGCCAACGTTTTTACGTAAGTATAAGTAAAGTAAACATCGAGCGGGCCATTGTATAATCTGTGTTACTTTAGCTCGTATGAAAGCACGACGAGAGGCACAGGTTTTTTTTGTTTTACTTCAATGGGAACTTTGAATTCGTGAGTGAGTTAATATTTAGCGTCATATCGGCAATGTTTCAGCCATATCGTGACGGGAACATAACACTGAAATGGAATACATGTGTATTATACAAAGGACGGTAAAACAATTAGAATATCACAGAACAAATAAAAAACTAGTAATTATACCCAAAACAATTTATCTATAGAGGACATTACGATATAAAAATGTGCTATAGATTGCAAACAGCTGAAGGTAGATCACCATACTAGGGACCATGGGGACTTAGAGTACTTTTGCTACCTGCATGGACCCTAGCTGGATTTACATCATCGCCTCAGCCGTTAGCAATATGGGAAATCTAGCCATACAGTAAAAAGACACTAATTCTACGATTAAAAACGTGGAAAGTTTGAGTTTACTTTGAATGTTTGTGGACTTACGTATCCTCTCAGGAGGACAATAATTTTACAGTACTTAAACCCCTTATGAGGATACAGCCACTAACAAGTACAGTTACGAATTTAAACTTCCATTGATAAAATATTTACCTATTTACAATTCAGTTAATAAATCTAATCTTTTAAAAATGCAATCATTAAGTGAGAACTTGTGTTATTAAAAAGATCCTTGTGGAAGAAGCTGTGGAATTCCTTGCTATCATCGTGAGTCGTGACGTGCAACACCAGAGGATCATCCGATAAGTAATGTGTGCAAAAGTACACAATAAAATTCTGTCATGAAGAGTTCCCACGTAATCAAACCCCGACCTCCAGAACTGATTGGCATATAAACGATTCGGAGAGGAACGAGAAGGGTGGCTTCTGTTATGACACATAATCCTTCAGGTCAGGCGGTCATGACTCTGGATGTCTGTTTTGTCCAATCAACAACACCAAAGGAATAGGAGACGGCTTGCACAGCAAAAGTATTGGTGGCTTTGACCTTGTTATTGTTCTTGTTATTATTTTTATTAATGTCGTTGTTATCATGTTTCACACATTAAGGTGGAAATACAGCAGAGAAGGTTCGTTTATTGTAACTGCTTTTATCTTGGACTGCATTTTGGGCGTCGTCAACCAGCTCCAAAGGTTGTTCCAATTCTTCGTAACAGAGCATAATCTTCTTCAAAATGTATCTTATTCTAATATATTGCCAGGGATAGATTTCAAGTTTAGTTCCAGTGAAATGAAATAGTTCATTATAAAGTTGAAAAACACGATGAAATCGGAGTTCAAACGATTTACTAATTTTGCTCCAGCGCTGGGGGGAAACGTGCTTTCGACAGCTGTGCTGCTCTCATAACGCAGTGAATAGGTTCCCGGACCTTGAAACAGTATTCATGCCCGGAGTATGAGGTCGTGAGCAGTTGTCTAATCTTGGTTGTGTACACAAACAAGTACATAAATCTACTCGTTACATTGAAAAAGCACAACATGTTGATAGGCAGCCTCTGTCACGGAGAAAACTCATTGTCTGGTTTATGAATACCTCTGCTTGCCATAGACAACTTCAATCACTGACCGCATGCAATTTTGAATTAACACCTATCAGGCTTGTATGTCATAAACAAAGAGTGGGTTCGGTATCGCTGCTGCTTCGTTATGAGGGAGGTATACCCAAGTACAAAATATTGCTCTTTTGATTTGCGAGTATCAACTTGTTTATTTTTTTGGTCTTAATCAGCAATGCATTTTATGTATGATGAATACAATATCATGTTGATGTGTATTTGAATTTCATCATGTTCTAATCAAATCACCTGAAAATATATTCTTTATTCGATAAGGATGAAATTTAACATGTTTCTTTAATTATACCTGAATACACTGAAAGCCATACCTAAATTTAAAAAATGCCACTCAAATATATATTTCCTTATCAATAAAATCGAGATAGATAGGGGGTACAGGCGGAAGTTTTACCAAACCTTTTCCCTTTTCGATTACTGGCAAAGAAAACATCTTTTTGATACTGAAGAATTGCGCCCTCCTGAAAAACAACAGAAACAGAAACAAGTTCAAACGAGTCTATATAAATCGTGTGTGCAAACTAGCATGCTATCATCAAATTCAGATAGATCAAAGAACTTTAAATTAAAGCAAACTAGCAATATCATCAGTAGTCAGACACAGATTAAATTCAAATCTGTTATTATTCTTAACATTCAGTTTGGAAAGGTTTTTAGCAAATCAGTTCATTTTCCATTTTCAGGTTACTTTTCATTCATGAATGTTTTTTTTTTATTGTTTTCATATAACTTTAGCTGTCCTCTTGACTTATATATTTGACCGTATGAGCACAGTGAATGATTCTTCTACTGCAATGCTGGAGTTAAAAACATTGATCATTGATTGAGACAAGTCTAAAATATTCAGTAATATATACTGAGCAAACAATGAGCAAGTTAAAATGAATCACAATACAGATTTCTAGTACAATGCAAATACAAGTCTAATGCAGTGGGTCACAAATATCAAATATTACCTCACCAGAATGTTAGCATTTTACAATGAGAGCAGACGTACTAAATGAAGCTTGTTTTCACAGTGAGCTGTCAGGCACGGAGTGTCAATCTTGAATGTAGGGTCAGATGTTTTGACAGACGATTTTGACCTACGATTATGGTAGGCAGACTGACGTACACTGTTGCAGTAATTCCGGGTGTAAATCAGTGTGTGCCCGTCAACACAAGTGCCAGTCTTATATCTACTGACAGAGAGTCGGGAACATTCGATCAAACCGTGGCTGTATCAGTATTCAGTAACAATCGAGAACAAGAAGTAAACAATAGATTGCCAAGGGCATATAACTTGAGCACTATCAAGAAGCCATGCCGCTAAAAATACTATTGCCATTGAACATATATGATATGAAATGTGACCCATAATAACTATCACCTAATCAATGATCATACAAATTAGATAAAAAAACAAACAAACACTCCTGCAACATCCCTAATTTCCTTGTATCTGTTAACATATCCATCTAGTCTGTCAGTCCAGTCTGCATGCACCATTTAAACGGTCTGGCATGCTTTCCAGATTCTTATGCATTTCTTCATGCCTCAAACAATGTCATTCTGACTCGCGATATCCATTTCTTATCACTAATGTTTTTATGTAACACTGGAGATCGGGACAAAGGATTGGTGTCGCATCAAGTAGGCTATGTGATCTGTTATGTATTGATACCATCTTTCATGAGACTTAGGTCTGCGAATTAGCAAGTGTATGACAACAAGTAACAAATGCAGATTTTGCAGCAGTTAATGACTGTAATTGTAACATCGTTTTTGATTCAGCTTATGCCATACCTAGCAATTAGTTTCCTGGACATAGCGTTTAGATCAAACAAGAAAGAGAGCAAGAGACACAATGCCAACAAGCATGAACGAATCTGATTTCATAAAGTGTCGATCGAAGACATTTAAATAAAATATCAATCTTTTGGGCGTTATTGCCTTCCCTTTCAGATGTTATTAATGTTATTTTGGAATTTGGGGTTTGTTTTAAATCTGAAGTCATAAAGGTCTATCTATTAACTTTGCAAAATAATTGAAGTGTGATACGTTTTGAAACGGAAATGTAATCAATGTCAAGAGCTTTGTGTTACCCAATCTCTTGCAGATTGATTAATATGAGAGACTCTAAAACCATGCTTTACATTTCAACATTCCAATGAATTGATGAGACCTAGTATTGAATTTCCTGTCTCAATTGATGTGAAGCATTCCTTCACTGTAAAAACGAAGAAGAAAATGCATGAGAAGAACAGTGATTTACTGGAATATTTCATAGAGTGAAATAAACGGATTTTTTAACAATGGGAAAATTTGCTGGATCAACCCAGTGTGCCTCAGAATACGTGGCAACTGGTGATTAAAATTGTAAACAAAAGAAATTACCAATAAGCATTTCCATCAATTATCTATTGATGATCTAGATTAGCACAAACTAGTGAAACAAACACTATATATCTCTCTCATGAGAAATACTAGGCATCAACTCACTCTGTTGCTTCTTGTTTCAAGGCATTTGTCTTTTCAAGTATCCCACAAAATGATAATGACGGAAGTTATCGCCAGTGTGATAACTCAAAGGAAGTATCTCATCAGACAGAGAACCTGTTACCTTTCAGTGACAGGCTAGAAATTCCGTAACAGTATACATTCTCAATTGATGTAAATCACCAACCAGCTATTGAAGTGGTGTGGCAAGTCTATATCTACTTGCAAGAGGCTAATGATTACAGGACAATTCTTTCATGGGAGTTCACCAATTCAAAAATACCTGTAATGCATTTTGTATGACTAGTGACTACACTGACCCAAAAAAGAAACGCATAGCTGAAATCTCATTTTTAAAGTAGATTTTTTCGGAAAATATGGAATGGAATGACAATTAATGTAAATATTAAGTGTTTTTATAATCAATACAACCAAAACAGACAAACAAACACAACCTCTGGTGATTATTCGCCACACCACAGCACCTTGAAAACGCTTTGTATAATCTGCACGTGGGAAAATCTGAAAGCATTATGCACGTGCAAATGCAGGATCACAATCTTGATTATGATGGCTATAAAAGGGGACAGGTCCTGTTGCGATTCATTCTTCGAATTTCTTTCTATGCGACGCGAAAAATGCCAAGGTTAAATGAAGAAAACAGAAATAGAGCCATTGGACGTCTGGAAGCTGGGGAAAGTCAGTCATCAGTTGCCAGACGTCTGAATGTGAGGCAGAGCACGATTTCCCGTCTCTGGCAACGATACACGCAACACAACTCGACCAGAGACCGTCCAAGGAGTGGGAGACCAAGGGTGACAACTCCAGCACAAGACCGCTACATCCGGGTGCTTCATCTGCGTAATCGGGCCGTCACTGCTACGTATACCGCTGATCACGTTCCTGGGCTGCGTAGAGTCTCTCCACAAACCATCAGGAATCGCCTAAGAGAGCATGGAATTCGACCTATGCGACCTCATGCAGGACCTGTTCTGCATCCCCATCACCGTCGTGCACGTCTTCAGTGGTGCAGGAACGTTCGGGCATGGAACCTCTTGAATTGGAGGAGGATCTGGTTCAGCGATGAGTCACGTTTTCTGCTGTACAGACATGATGGAAGGATGCGTGTTTACAGACGTCGAAATGAGAGATATGCTCGACAGTGCGTTCGTGAGGTCAACAGACACGGTGGTGGAGGTGTAATGATGTGGGGAGGCATATCTATGAACGGCAGGACACAGTTGGTGCATGTGCAAGGGAATCTCAATGCTGTACGCTACCGGGATGAAATTCTGAACCGTCATGTTGTTCCTACAATTGACGCTAGAAGGGAAATTTTCCAGCACGACAATGCAAGACCGCACACAGCACGCATTACCACGGATTTCCTTGCCAACAACAACATTACAATTCTTCCATGGCCCTCAAAATCGCCGGATTTGAACCCAATTGAACATTTATGGGACCAATTGGGTAAACGGTTACGACGTCGACAGCCGCAGCCACAGACACGTCTACAGTTGGTGAATGCGTTGCGAGATGAGTGGAGAAGAATCCCACAAAGGCGGATACGACGTCTTATACAGTCAATGCCCAGGCGATGCAGAGCAGTGATTGATGCCCGTGGTGGTCACACCAGATACTGACTTTCTCACTATGCCATGGAAAATAGAGACGCTTAATACCACTGTGAATGATTGTATATGTCTTGACACACATTTGTTAATACCCGTGTGAATTATCATTGCTCAAGTTCCATTACTTTTTGTGCAATTTAAGTTAATAAATCATCTCTCATAACATTGGATTTTCACCTATGCGTTTCTTTTTTGGGCCAGTGTATTTTGTAGAACATGAACCAGTCTGAATGCCAATGGATTTCTTTAATAGAGTTACGAAAAGGTGTACGTAACATATTGTATGTGGCAGTGCATGTGGTCACCTAACTCATATTTATTTGTAGGTGGCAGCAGGTTAAAGCGTATGTAACCTTTAAAGGGGCACTGATGCGGATCAATTTCAGTGGACTGCTTGTTACTTTTGTTATTGTTTTTCTCCCATGAGTACCCGGATGATATCCCTAGTAAATTTTTAACATGATTGTAACATTTAAACATTGTATAGACTGTCAATGTGGATCGTATTTCACACACGCCCTATGTGCGATCTAGTGTGTGTTTTCTGTCATATAGATTCTGCTGACTGCTACAACAAATAAATTAAAACAAAACGCAAATAATGAATTAAAAAAAGACTAATGTTATAGCAACAACGTCAAGCTAATACCTTGTTCAGGAATGTATCCATCAATGTCCACATAAAAGAACGATGTTCCATTCATCTGTACCTGATAAATAATCCTGCTCTCTGTAGTGTGTCTTACAACAGTCTAATTTGCGAAAAAGTGATACATCGTTTCAGGTCTTTCACACTGGTGAAAACCTGATAAACCTCTCATTGGTCACCCAAGATACAACACCTGGCAACTACTTGTATGATGTCCGCCATTCTAAGTAACTTAGTTAAGCAATAATGAGCAATCAATCAATCAACGCAGTGGTGGTTAATTCTTTGAATGGAGGATGTTGTTTTTACGTTTGCAATTTATGACAGGGTGTAGTCAGTGTAGATTAGTGCATCTACACACACTGTGTTTTGACAAATCTGCTATAGAAGATAAAAGTAATTAATCAGTCACTGTATTATCGGCTAATCCTTTCACCGATGTTTGTTTTTGTAACTCAGCTGATAAATGCGCACATATTACATAACACGTAATACATTTGCCAGATCAGACCTTAATTAATAATGTTGCGTATTTACTCTATACAGGAGAAATGCCAAATGGGAACCTTTCTCGAGTAATCCGAGTTGTGTCACCACTAATTAAACCTGTAATAAATTCATTAACTGACCATCAAGTGAATGATAACAAATAACACCTGTAGGTTTATACCAACGCGAGTTACAGCAAGGAAGATGTAATCGCTCTGTCGCATGCAGCCTGGAAACACATATGGGCCGAAACTGTTTTGCGGAGACCAATGGAACTTTGTTGTTACATACGAAATACATAGAGGTGTTTGCTGTGTACTTGGGTAAATAGGTGTAATCAGTTTGGTTTTTTTACGTAAGGATTTATTAAGATTTCTCAACCAATGGCAAAGTCGTTGTTTCTAGTTTACGAGTGAGTGAGTTTAGTTTTACGCCGCACTCAGCAATATTCCAGCTGTATGGCGGCGGTCTGTAAATAATCGAGTCTGGACCAGACAATCCAGTGATCAACAACATGAGCATCGATCTGCGCAATTGGGAACCGATGACATGTGTCAACCAAGTCAGCGAGCCTGACCACCCGATCCCGTTAGTCGCCTTTTATGGCAAGCATGGGTTGCTGAAGGCCTATTCTACCCCGGGACCTTCACGGGTCTTTAGTTTACGAATTCAAATGTGGGTTTTTATTGTTATAGATATTAAACCAGGGTAGGTACCATAGCTACCAAAATTTACTTATGATTTTTGTTGCGACAGCTGGGCCAACCCTCAAAACTATCTCAATATGAAGCATGCGATGTTTCGGACTTATATGAAACAAATGGCTTGCTACGTGCCTGTAGACATCGTATTTCCACATGACATGAGTAAATATCGAGGTAAAAACACAAAAATGGTATCAAATTGGTCACTATACCATCCAGGCAGCCGAAAAAAAAACTACAGGGCTGGGATATTTTGTTACGATCAGACAAGGAATACCATGGATATTTTTAAATAACGGCATGTGATGGGCATCCGGCCTCCTGACTGTTTATGGTGAAGAAATTCTGCTAATGCGGACAGGAGCCCAGCCCCTTTGTCCGTCACGGTCGAGGGAGCGGATTCTGACCAATTTGCAGGTTGGTTTCGTAATCAGAGCGTTGGCGAGAAACATTATTCGCTCCGCTTCAGTGCCCCTGTAAGGCCCAGGGCCCCGATCCACAAAGATTTCGTAACTTTAGGACCTGTCGTAACGCTATAGGTTATCATAGCCTTATGAATGTCGTAAGGCTACGAACGAGTTTCTAGATGACTGCCTGCGTACATATAGAAACGTGATAAGGACGTGTCGAAGCCTCCTACGATTTGATATGCTAAAAACAACTTTCCCATTGCGGACAGAATGCTGAGTTCGCAACGCTCATGCTAACAGCAGTTAGAATTCCAGAACATCACTTCAGACAGAACGGTTTAGTCTGACTTTGACACATGTTTCGCGGATTCGACCTTCTCAACAACTGGTATCCATTCATCCATCCATGATATATATATATATATATATATATATATATATATATATATATATATATATGTAAAAGTCAACTCACTGACACTCTCCAAATGTCTCTAGCCGAGTTTGTGCCTGTACGTGAGTGAGTGGGTGGGTATGGATCGTCAATGGTCATTCGACACCTCCAGCATAGAAGAGAAACATATGCGGAGACACCACTTCGACCGCCCTCAGCATGTAACTGGGCACATAACCTTTATTGCCGGTTATAGCCGGACTGTTGCGTCGGAACAACTCCTTTACCTGCAGCCACGAATTAATTTCCCATGGAAACGACTTTGTGTCTCGTTCATTTGACATCATACCTCATATGTTTTCTGCCCCATCTTCATCTCCATATGTTGTAGCCTGGATTCCGTTCTTTCGTGTTTGTAGCTGAGGCGTCCATAGTTCGGAAGGGGGAGTCGCGGCATCCCAGACTGGGAAACGCGTCAACGTACTGACATTAATACGCTCTCATGAGATATTCCGTTACGAATCCCATTAATTGTGCCCTTCGTTCAAGATCACTTTCTCTTTCTAAAACACCCTTTCAACTGGGTTCACACATGTAGTGTTCCAAAAGATTATTTTCTATCAATTATTGTGTTCCCCCGGTGGAAAAGTATGACAAATAGCCAAAGGGATCAAATACATGTTTTAGCGGACCCACTGCGAACTGAAAGAGCTTTTGTGATATTTCTGGATCAAACATTGCATATCCGTCACCTTTCTGACCAGATAATGATGGCTTGTTCATCATGCTGGACACCCTGCTGGTTTTGCCGTCACGAAACACAGTTTTTCCTTTTGAGACACAGAATATTACATATCTTCAGGTATAGGATTTCAAGCCATTGTCAGTGACCAAAATGCACTAGTGACAAAGTGACTTAATGAAGGTCTCGAGTGAATGATATTGACACTTGGTGAATAAATCCAAGCTGCTGCCTTCCTGCCCGTTAGGTCAGATGGATTGTGAGGACCATCTGTTCTCTTTTAACGAGGTAAGAGACTGTCTGGCAACAAGTCCAATATAACGGGGATATTTTATGAATGTCATGTTATTTATTATAAGGAACATAACGTGTTAACACCCATAAAAGCCCCCTGTTATGTGAAACACTTGAAACGTCATAGCACTCTAGTCAAGGTCATACACAGTATGGTTTAATATCCAGTGTGGGATTACCGTTGGCAGGGATAAGTCAGCTGTTGATGGCGACGAGGCCAGTTCATAACTGGCAGCTGAGTATTACAACAGGCAACACATGAACAACTACTGTCGTGACAACATGTGTATGACCTAGTCCTGTGAGAAAATTTAAACAAATTACGGAAGACCATTTGTGTTGCCTTCACTGAGCGTTCACTGGAGTGGCGGTGCAACCAGCGCACACATTGTGTATGTTGGCCTGAAAGTTATCAGAAAAACTGCATCAACACTTATAACTTTACAGACTGATCATATATTCATTAATACGCGCACACAGACAAAACAGATATACAAGACATACAATTACAATATATAGAAACAAAAGAAACAAAAACAATGATACAAAACAGTAAAGAACAAAAACTGTAGACAAATAGGGGAAATAATACATTAATGTACAGGCCCATCAGTTGTGTTGTGAAACGCTCAGTCAATTGTAGTCCGTGAAATTAATGGAAATTCATTAACTAGGAAACACATTTTTTGAGTTACCTGTCAAATGCTTTTTAGGTATAACTATTACGTAACTATTTTAAGTATGGAATCCACGAAAATAGTATTTTTGTGATAATCCATGTTTAATGGCTAAACAACAATGATGTAAAAGCTGACGTTGACAGTTATGTTTTTGGGAGAAAGATTTGTTGAGGTTTCGAAATATGGTAAGATTTTGACAAACGTGATGTGAAATCAAACGCTTTGACAGGTTGAAAAACAAGCACAGATTGAAATATGTAAACTCAGATGGCTTATGTTCATTGTTCTGCGGGAAAGGCTGCTTTTATGTAGTCAAAACATAAGCATCATGGTGCATTACGTAAAAGATTTCGTTGAAGTAAAATCAGGGCGGTTAGGCTGCCTAGTGGTTAAAGCATTCGCACGTCGGGTGTAATTTCTACATGCTTGGAATATTGCTAAAACTCACTCACTCAGCAAAATCGTCTCACGCTTATACCCATTTGATGCCAACAGTCAGCATCTGAGGTAACAAAGCATCAAAAACAGCATTCTAAATTTCTCATCACTCGTTCCGAATACAGCATTACGGTAGAGTTGTGCCAAACGCCAACCTCTAATGATAAAAGAATACATTTTTCAAATATCTTTCCTGCCATGTAAATACAGGGGTTCACGCATATGTTGAGGTATCATCAATCTGATATCTGTTTGGGAACATCAGTTTAGAAATGGTTCAGCCGAGAGAAACGCGTAAGGCTGAAACGGATGACTAACTTTGTTATCCGAGTGTCAACTTTATTACTCTGCATTGCTCTACTTTCCAGTCGCCGCTCTAATACAACTAATGGAGATAGGGTTCGATGAGATGAAATGAGGTTTTAACGTAGAGTAAAACATTATTACACTTGAGGTACAAGCACGTTTGCCCAACAGTTTCTAACAGTACCAACCCACGCTGGTTCCACAGTGTTAGCCAACTGGCAGATCAGTTGTTTCTGTAGACAAATCAGTTAAGCAATCAGCTGTCGCCCTAAAGGCATTTCTTAGAAATTATATCTGAATTCGAACTTTTCAAAAGTATCTTTGGTAATTTCAGAGTTTGTACAGTATTGATTGAGAGGAAGTTTATCATCTTCATCACAAAGATCACCATATCTGATGTTGCTTCTAGTGTGAAACGGTGCCACCATCTTTTTTCCATCTGGAAAGTGTCCGAATTGAATTCTGATCTATGGCTGGTGCAAGCTACTCTCCTTCCTCTGAGGCCGGAGAGTCTTATTTACTGACTTTCTGCTCATTAAATAGATTTCCACACTATTTCAGTCGTCGTGTAGATTGTCATGCAATGTGTGAGAGAATAAACTGCATCAACTTGCAAGTAATTGAGACCAGTAATGTCAAATATACTCCGGGTTAGAATTGTCCTTAAGTAACCCATGCTTATCGTAAGTGGCGACTAACGGGTGGTCAGTTCACTAAACTTGGTTGGCACATATCATTGTATTCCAATTTCGATGCTTATGCTGTTGATCACTGGATTATCTGGTCCAAACTTATTTACCACCTACCGCCATATACCTGGAATATTGGTGAATGTGGCGTTACACAACAAATTAATTCAGCGAACGGTCTTCTTTATATAATGTATCCTTCCGTGGAATATGCTCGGTGTAGATTTGAAACTCAAAATTCAGGATAATTTCAGTTTATCTCGCCCGATTATGAAAGAGAATGTGACCAACAATCCCTGTACCAGTTGGGAAACCAGCTGTGTGGATTAGGTCACCGTCTTCCTCCACAGAACTGTCATCACATCCCATGCTTATCGTTAGAGGCGACTAACGGAATCGTGTGGTCAGGGTACTAGTCTCATCGGCAATATTGTTGCCATATCGTGACGAGAACATGTAATAATTACATTGTAGATCAAGAAAATTAGAAACAAAAACCCTGTTGACGAAGGACAGTAAAACCCTTAGTATATCACAGATAACCATTCAAGACTAGTAATTGATTCTAAAACAGTCTAACTATAGAGGACAATACAATATAAAAATGGGCTATAGATTGCAAACAACTGAAGGTAGATCACCACACTAGGGACTTACATTTTTAATTTAGTTTCGCTACCTGCATGGACCCTAGCTGGATTTACACCAGTCCCTCAGCCACTGGTTTTTATGCAGAGAATTAGCCATATATTAAAATGACAAAAATACTACGATTTAAAAACCTGGAAAACCTAAATTTACATCAAATGTTTCGGGACTTACGTCCCCTCTCAGGAGGACAAGAAGGAGGAGGACAGTACTTTAACTCCCTTTGTGGGCACAACCACTAACAACTTGAGTTTAAACTAAACAATTTAAACTTACAAATATAAAACATTCATCTATTTACAAATCAGTTAACAGATCTAATTCTTTTAAAAAGGCAATAATTAAATGAGAACTCATATTGCTAAAAAAAAGTCCTTCATAGTTCGTGAATTGAAATAGTAATAGTTGTCCCTTGTGGTGGAAAACTCAACACTGTCAAGCAAGATATCACAAGGGATACAAAACGGAGGATCCTCGCCTTTTAATATATATTATAATATATAACACTGAATATATATCTTGTATGTCCAGTGCGACATCGTCGCATGATGACCTCTTCAAATCAGGGCTGACAATCCAAATTGGTATAACCAATATAAAGCTTCATGACATGTAATTTATTAATACTTACTTTGGAGTCCCACTTCTTCTGCATAAGATCACGGATAGAAGATCTAATGATAGATTTATAATCAGTGTAAGGAATACGAAGTGGTGTCACAGATTTGTTGAGTGATGCTTTAGAAGCAAGGTCAGCCAATGTGTGTTACCAGAGATTCCCACATGGCTGCGTAACCAACAGGAGACGATGTCGACAAGTTCTTAATTGCCTCAAGGCAAGAGAGAGAGAGAGAGTCTGAGGAAATTATATACTGATTATACTTAGGGTGTCTCTATTAATATATTTTAAGGCTGTAAATATAGCGTTTGCATCCGCTGCGAAAATGGAGCTGTTATCAGGCAATCGGGAAGATATTGTTCTGGATTCAATGACAGTGGCACAAGCTACAGCGCCACCATCCTATGAGCCATCTATAAATAAGTATTTATATTAATGTATTCAGTATGTAACTGACTAAAATGTTTATATTGTAGTTCATTAGTTTCTGATTTTTGTGGTCAATGTTAGGTCCACTTGGGGCCTAACCAATTGCCAAGGAGGAGAAGAAAGAAGACGGGAAGGGGCTATAATATCAAGCTCAATGCCGGCAGCAGAAATACATCGTTTTATCCTTATACCAAGAGGCTGAACAAGTGAAGATTTCTTATTGTATAAATACTCATAGAGAGGACTGAAGACACATTTACATGCAACGTTTGTAATATAGTTAACAAAACAAATATAATAACAAAACGTTTGTTATCTACTGTAAAGCTAATTTTATACGTCGCTGCTCAAGAGATGGTCTGTTCAGCCTCGACTTACAGGCTGTCAAGAGGTGAAGTTCGAAAGGAGCCAAGACAATGTCGTAAACCTTGTTGGTGGACAGATTCTAAACGTTTTAGGCTGCTTCCGCAGGCTCCACCATATACAGTGATAAAGTTTAGATAGTACCAAGGGTCGGTGTACTAAACTTGGTTGACACATATCATTTAATTCCAGTTGCGTAGATCGATGTTCATGTTTATGACCACTGGGTTGTCTGGTCTAGACTCGATTATTTACCGATTGCCGCCATATATCTGGAACATTGCTGAGTGTGGCGTTGAACATCAAACCAATCAACGTCAACAAATGGGGTGTCTAAAATGTATTCGAAACTTCTGAATCCAAATAACCCGAAAGATCGCCTTAAAGATGTCATTTGTTACTATTGTAGGTGTTTTCTACATAAACCTGCAATTCTGGAATTGTGTCCCTACTGTAACCGCTTTAAGTTGCCGCACTGACGTCGTATCAGGAATGAAGGTCTGCCTCAGAATCAGGCATCAGTTCAATTTATTACTGAACAACACCAAGGGTGGTACATGAGAATACAAATAAATATAAATATGTATAAATATATATATGACAAGGTGGCAGATGAAGAGCGAAAAAGAGCTAAAAGTTAATGTATTTTTGTAGACTTAAATGTTACATTAATGTACACAGAAAGATTTGTTAAGACTGCACGTTTTTCCAGAGAACAGTTTGACGACCTTTCACAGGGAGTACTGAATTCAGGTACGAAAATAAATATTGTGTCTATACTGTAACAAAGCATCACACTTGAACAGATAATGAAACACATCTCCCACTGCATGAAAATTACATAAAGTACACAGATGATATTCTCTAGGGAGGTGATGATTACTCGTTCTGAATCTTTAACTCGCGAAATAGATGTCTTGGCAGAAAGAGATATTTCTCAAATTCTATATTGCTTTTTTAGAATACTTTAAAAAGACGATTTTGAACTCTTTGTCATGGAGGAATGCCATGTCTGTAAAAATTAGTCTTTGAGGATCTGTTCAGTCTGAAAGGAGAGAAACGTATTTGTACAGAGAAATGGATTATGAAATATTTCAGATAAACCACAATCATTAAGTGTCTTTCTTACAAACTCAGTCCAGTGAAATAAACTGATTTCAGAACGATCTTGTGGCATATAAGAATATATGTTATATGATAGTTTAGACTGGCGTGTGTTTGTTACCATTTTGTGCCAAATATAATTTAATATACATCGGGTATTGACCAAATTCTGCGTATATCATATAATCTGGAGTTGAATATCGAAGACCTGCAGAAAGCTTCACAAACTTTATATGTATTCTTTCAATTAAGTTGATGTTCTCGAACCCCCAAACTTCACATCCATATAACAAAATTGGTTCAATCAATACACCAAAAAGCTGAAAGAATGCTATCAAGTTTATAGTACGTGATCGTTTTAGAGGAGAAAACATGGCCTTTGAACCCACAGAAACCAGGGCCTTAATTGCGTGAATGTTACGATGAAGGAAAATACCAAGGTAACAATAGGAGTCTACTACCACCTCCCCATAATAAAGTTTTAATTTAGATGACTTAGCAGGACCACTAACAAAAACAACGACTTTAGTTTTGGATAAATTGACAGATAGCTTCCATTCATTACAGTAACAATAAAATGCATTGAGAGATTTTTGAAGATCATAAGGATCATCGCTGAACAGGACGGTATCATCAGCGTACAATAGCATCACAAGTTGAAGCCAAAGAGTTTCACAGGAATCTAAAACGTACTGCAATGTTACACCCTGACACCCACTATTATCTAAATATGATTCTAGATCATTTATGAAAAAGGAGAACAACAAAGAGGAGAGATACTCTCCTTATCTCACATCAGAGTTACTTGTGGAAAAATACGAGATCTTGTTGTTAAGAAGTATGGTTGATTTTATATCCTTGTACATGTTTTTTATAAGTGCAAGGAACCTGCCTGAAACTTCGTTATTAAGCATTTAATGCCATAAACCAGCTCTCCAAAAAGAATCAAATGCTTTAGAAAAGTCAATAAACACACAATACAGTTTATGTTTGGCATTTTTGAGAACACTGAATTAAATAATAATGACTTTACAAAAGTATTATCAATGGTTGAAAAATCTTTCCAAAAACCGGTTTGAGCGGGTATTATGATATTTTCAGATTCCACAAATTATGTTAGCCTAACATTTAAAATACTCGTGAGCAGATTGCAGAAGCAATTGAGAATAGTAATGGTTCAGTATGAGTTAGGGTCTAAGTTATCACCCTTTTTCTAGTACAAAGGTTTCATCATTCCTATTAGCCAATCCTCTGGTATAAATCCAGATGACAGTATTAAGTTCAATAGTTTAGTTAGTATGTGAAGTAACACCTCGAGAGCATATTTAAAGAAATCTTTTTCTATAAAATCAATTCCTGGAGCTTTCTTTCGTTTTAGATTTCTAACTGAGATTATTTCATCACGGGTGATATCTGAATTAAGAATATCTGACTCAATAGGGTTTGGGCTTACAGAGTCCTGGGTTATTTACATTTCGATCATTTAATTCTTTGAAAAATTGAAAAAAAGTGTCCAGATGAGGTTGTTTTAATGGTTTACTATATATACCATCATTCGATGTTTTCCAGTGACCCTTTGGAGCATACGTTTTATTGTGACGTAATATAGTCCTTGTCTTTAATTTATAGTGTTTAATATGTTTATCCAGGCATTTTTGTACGATTTACGTACCGTCTATATTTGGTTTTATTTAACAAGGACCTATTTTTCTTTAAAAAGCGTTTTGTTTTATAGACGCGATTTCACAAGATTTTACATTCTCTGTTAAACCATGGTTTATGTTTCTTGTTCTATTTAACTTTACTTGAGATATGGGCATGATTACGTTTGACACCAAAAGTAGACCGAGCAGCATTAAGGAGTGCATCAGAGATATCAGTAACTATGTTACTCACAAACTGTCGACCATTTCACTGGACATATTTTGGAGCCGATCGAGTATGATGTCAAGCTTTTTCACATCAATGTTGTCCTGAAACTGGGCAGTACGTTTATCATAAAAACGATTAGGTTGATTTGCCTGAATGTGTGTACCACTATAATTACTAAGAGACTGCTCGGCTAGTGGACAACACAGTGCTTGAATGGAAAAGGTCACAGGACAGTGTGCGTCAGAGTAAACCGGCAAAAACTCTCCAATATTAAAATTCGATATTATTCTTAGTACTGGTGGAGAAGCAATCAGATAGTCAATAACAGTTTTATCTTTACACGGGACTTGCTATCCACATTATCCGATTGTATTCGACCATTACAGATAAACATGTTCAGGCATTTACACATTTGAAATAATTTTTATCCATGACTGTGTATTCTACTAAGGTCTTGTGAAGTTGTTTGAGGAGGCAAATGTAAAGATGCTAAAACACTTTCAGGATCAAAATCATTTCCAATATCTGACAAGTCAATGTCTAGAGCATCAGTGATATGTTTATGTATAGAACAATAGTCACACGATATGCTAGTCTTCGCATTGAAATCTCCTACCAAAGAGACGCTTTCGGAGAGAGTTTGGAAGTGTAATACGGATTGTTCAATTTCATAACTTGCATCGTCACTAAAGTATTTCGATCCTTCTGGGGGAAGATACACAAAACCAACATACATGACATCTTCACTAGGAATAAATACAGTGGCTAGTTCTATTCAGGCGACACATTCGTTACTGAGATATTTATGCACTGTTACAAGATCACTGAATTCGTTTTAACAGCTACTCCAATACCACCTGATTTGCTACTGGACTTCGATCTCTGCGTAACCGGGGATTTCTAGCTCATCAAATATATCCGTTATTCGGTTTCCGTCTCTTGAAAACCTGCGATGTCGTACAAAGTTATCAAGTTACTGAATTCTGGATATTGTAATCTATTAGTCTATGTCTCATGCCACACACATTTACGCTTAGGAATTTAATAGTTGATGATTTACTGTGTACTGTATCACTTGAGTACCAGAACATTGTTAGTAACATTACTTCTGTATTCGGAGTACAAACCACAGAATAAGGGGAAACAATCACGGTATTAGTTACATTGGGAACAGTAATATTATCTATACACTTGGAAGAATCAAGTTCGTCGACGTGTTCAACGTCATGTTGTCTTACGAGTTTGCTGTTCCCTCGCAAATCCAAAACCCGATGTGCACACGTCACCGACCTGTCTCGCGACTCCCTGTCACGTACAGGCACTCAACGTGCATGTTATAAACAATATATAGCAGGGCGTGGAGTCATCCCAAAGATGACATCCTTACCTTGTCAGCTTGCTGACGGGGTTAACCTCTTTGGTCATGCGGACAAGGCGTCCGACTTCGGATCAGAAGGTCCGTCGTTCGCATCTCAGCACGGGACTCGGAAATTTTGTGGCCGCTACAGATAGATAGAATAAAGTAAATATTGCTGTTCGAATTAGAGCTACTCACTACATTTGAGTCCTCGGTCGAATGTTCTTTACTCTCGTCTGAGTCCGACACACACCTCACATGTCTCATGTCCACCCGCGCGCCACTAACTGCGCCTCGTTCTGGTATTGTTTACGTTGCCTGATTGAGACTCTCGTGTTTTCACGTTTGCATTGGCTGCGAGGATTTCTCAACTCAGGGAATAGTATCTCACGTTTGTAGTCGCTAACTTCCTCTGGAAATTGCTCATTGATGCCATAAGGTTTACCTTTCAGCTCCCGACCATCCCTTTAACCACGCCTCGCGCCTTTGTGTGCAGGACTTTTGCGACGATTGGACGTGGTTTTACTACATCGGAAGGGTATCTTGGTGAGCGTTTTCGGCCAATTCTGTACGCTCTTTTCAAATGAATATTGGTACTCTTCATTTTTAGCTCATTTTTGATAAATTGCTTGAGAACTTGCTCACCGTCTTCAAAAGCTTTTTCTGCTCCGTCCGCCCCCTCGTGTAGAGATTCTGGAATACCTCTAAGGATTAGGTTGTCTTTCATCCCAGACATCCACGATTATATGAGAGATCAGGTACCGTATTCTATGTCTGTAATACACGAATAATAAGTATACAATGATTAGGTTTGTGCTAGCATTGTTATCAGTATCACACAGATGGATAACAAACGACGTATAATGATGTATTTGGCCTGTCTGTTTGGTCACGTATCTGCGAATGTACGTTCAATTTTAATAGCCTTGTTGTTAGGCAGTTGTACTTACATCAGACTGACTTTCATATGTTTTTTCACAAAATAATTATGTTTTTAGTATTGAGACAACGAACGACTGTCAGGACCCACTTACGTATCATTCTTTGAAACTAGGTGCGATGTGGAAATATCTTCAGGCTTCAGCTGTAGTTAGTGTAAAGAATGTTAACTCACTGTACCGAAAGGGGCTAATAATGTCAATGAAGATTTTGCAGCAAAGAAATTTTGAGTCTGAAGCAGATTTTTCCAATACGATTCGAGGTTCACGAAGTCAAGATTTATTTCGGTACGGTGAACATGTTCTATTAGCGACAAAAACCCTCCCAATACAAAAACATAGTTTCTCCCAGAAGAACAATTATTGTGTGCAAATTATTTTGTCTCTGACGCGTGGAAAATATTAAATCTGTTCTGAACATTGTAATCTTGATTGAAAATACGTCGTGTTGTATCCTTGTACATCACAAAAGAAGCTTCCATCACGCCGAAGCTTCATCGTGAGAAAGCTTGGCTTCACAAGACGTACCCGTGGCTTCACCATGGCGGTTGAGAGCGAGTACTCAGAAGTAACCGTAACGTGGAGTAAAAACGGCTTAACTGTGAATAACCCTCACGCTATGTAAATTCTTCCTCTTTAATCCTAGCTGTAATATGAGTTATTATAACTTCCTCGTGAAGTCGTAACTTCGGCGTGCACAAACGGGATACGGTTCATAATCAAAACAATGACATGTAGGAGAAATACCGTGGAACCTTTGTAAAGAGATGACTCGAAGATACCCTGCTCTCAGGGAAATTGCATTCGGTACACTGCAATACTAGTAAACACATATAAATAGCTACATCATTTGGTACTAGATCCATAAACGTCAACACAGTCCCATCAGACACTGAAAGGTCAATGACATTATTAAATTAATTTTCATGACTGATAGCAAGTGTACAGATTTTAAAAGGGATTTCATAGGACAGTTTGTATGACCTATTTACAATACACTCAGCTCTTTTCTGGATCTTTTCTAGTCAAATTATGTGTCCTGATGATTCTTCTGCTCGAAGGCTATTACAGTAATCAAGCCTGGTTAGAATGATGGATCTAATTTGTGTTGTTGTAGAGGATTCGGTAAGGAGGTTCCGAATAGAGCTACGTTTCTCAGACGAAAATAGCACTTACTAACAGCGATAGTGACCTATGTTGAAAGACGCAACGACATCCACTTTTCGATTTTAACAACCCGTGAAAATGGGCATTCTGCATTTACGATTAGCATTCTTTACATTTGAAACTGTGCGGCTCATAGACATTTCATATTTATCATTTTACGTAACATGATGAAAGGAAACGGTATCTGTAGGATATCGGTTAGTTCGCTTTCTAAAAGTATACCTCTTTAACGCCGAAAGTGAATTATTTCTATATCCAGTCTGATTTACGATATAAGATCATGGAATAATATTTAACTTCTTCATGTTGGGCTTCAAAATAACAAAGCCATGCATTGTAGAATAACAAGGGAAAAGATACATTAGCGTTAGAACCTTCACACTTTGTCTTCACATGTGATCAGCCATTAAAACACAGACATACATTTTCAAATTTAATTTCAGTTTAATATTATTGAATGTAATAGGTGCACGACAGTAGCGTCTGGTTCAGTAGTTACCTCCTGAAACATTCTCGATGAAACTGCGATGAAATAGCGAAAGCTATGGAAACACTTGTCGAAGCACTGTGGTACCTGGCTCACAAACAAACTAATGGATGTTGTGTCCATCCTCAGAGTCATTTGTTGCAGCCAGGATTGCTTGTAATTGTTTTTGATTGCTGGGCCGGGAAATCGATCTTAAGTAGCCTTTCGAGACCTCTCTGAACAACAAGCAGTATTAGTTTCGCGTCTGTAACGTTTCCTAATCTAGGTTAACACAACTTAATTCAGTTGTGGTATTTTTGTGACTGTATGGAATAAAGTACCAGAAGTTACTTTAGTAATATAGATCAGTTTACTCCTTAACTGCAATATGGTAAAACGTTGTTATTATGTCCCATCTTTTTTTAAGTAAAACTGTTATGAGATTTACTCTGTGTGATTCGTAAATTTGCAGATTTCATAACAAAAATTGAGAGGCATGAATACTGAAAGGTTAGCATTCTGACAACCTTGGCTGTCCAAATTGTCAGTTTTTAAAAGAAATTGATTTCATGATTGAATTTTGATTAATATGTTCTGTACATAGATGTATTTTAATGATTGATGGTATAAATTAGCAACTGGTAATGTTAGCGGCTGTATCCTCAAAGGGGGTTGAAGTATCGAAAAATTATTGTCCTTCTGAGAGGATACTTAAGTCCCAAAACTTTCACGGTTTAAGTTTTGCTTACCCTATTTTAAACGCAGTATATTTGTTTTGTTTTTTTTAAATTTTGGCTATACTTACCTACCCTGGCCAGCGACTGAGGGGATGGTGTAAATCCAACTGGGGTACATGCAGGTAGCAAAGGTACTGTAAGTCCTCATGCACCCTGGTATGGTGGTCTACCTTCAGTTGTTGGCGGTCTACAGCTAATGTTTATGTTGTATCGTTCTGTGTAGTCAATCTGTTTAGATTTAACTACTAATTTTAAGTATCTATATGTGATACTCTAGTTGTTTTACTGTCCTTCGTGGACAGATTTCTTACCATTCACTATTATGTATAATATCAGTGGTTTCCGCCGCAATATGGCTGAAATATTGCCGATGTGACATTAAATATCAGTTTACTCACTCACTCAAAATTGTCAGTAGTGTTACATTTGGTCGTCGTGATCACTGTGAAACTGATCGGAGAGTACTGTCACTTTTGCATCTGGCCTACTACTTCTGGTCTAGCTAGTTCTGGTCTAACGATGCCAGCTTCTTAAACGTAGATCATGAATGATACGTGACCATTATGAAGACTGTCTGTCGTCATTATCCGTCATTATTTAGAATATTAATCATGTAACCCTCTATTTAGGGTTGATGAAGGATTGATAACTGTTATACCTGGCCTAGGGTCATCAAACAGACTCTATTGTTCATTGTTACCATCCATAATTATTATCGATCTCCTCCACTGGTGGCTGCAACGACTGCTGGCCAGTATGTAGGTTAAGATGAAACAGACAAAGGTCAGTCAATCGCCTTGTTTACGCTGGCAAGAGACCGCACACAAAATCTAACAGTTAAAGTTAGATGCACACTCCGCACCGAATTCCTTTCAATCGATCCACTTATCTTTACTGGTCATTCCAGCACGTATATTTTCAGACAAGCAAATTCAATCATGAATAGATATGCCGTAGAAGACACGGGGGTTCCCTGTTCTGTGGCCTTGAGCAGCACCGTATTACTTCCACGACTGCTGTTGTTGTCAAAAAGGGAATTAAGACAGCTTAGCTTAGTAACCAGGGATGTAATGAAACCGTAGGTAGACTCAACCTGGGAACACCGTGATGGGGTATGTTATAACAACCAAGAGGGCAACACGAAGCTTATACAATGGGAAGAGTGAGAGAGAGTCGGTTGTAAACTGTACGAATTCACTGAGAATATTGTGTGACACTGCTGGAGCAGTTTGAAAGGACGTGTAAGGATCACACTTTGAGGGGAATTAGAAGGGAAAACTGAGGGCGATATGATTCTAGCAGTATCACAGCTAGAACACTTTCAAAATAACACGATGCTTGATTGAAGACAGATACAGGACCATATGTTAACAAGACTATTTCTGATTATATAATAACGACAGATGATAGTTTTGAAAGGATAACATTATCCTACATATCACAAGGATACTAGTATAGATGATGGTATTCGTGTTCCCTTGCACATTCTGTACATGTATTACTTCCATACTTGAATGGATATGTAATCTGATACTACAAAATGGACCTTGCCAAATTCATTATACATTTAAATGTGATATTTCTTGCCAAATCAATGAACGATGTATTAGAAACGTACATAATTACACCGGTATTACTCTAGGGTCATTTGTGTTAGTCATGTGACTATAATTAACAAGAGATGTGAGTGAGCTGAGTTTTAAGCCCGCACTCGGCAATATTCCAGACATACAGTCTGTAAATAATCGAGTCTGGATCAGACAATCCAGTGGTCAACAGCATGAGCATCGATTTGCACAACTGGGAACCGATGGCATGTTTCCCCATCCGATCCCGTTAGTCGCCTCTTACGACAAGCATGGTCGCCTTTTATGGCAAGCATGGGTTGCTGAAGACCTGTTCTACCCCGGACATTCATGAGTCCCAGTAGGGATTGTTGCATAATTATATTTAATGATGATGATGCATGACGTTTACTAAATTATTATTCAGCCTGTCAAGTATATAGACATCATATGTTATACTGTCATGATATAATGGTGATCTTT
The DNA here is from genome assembly GCF_037392515.1 of Haliotis asinina. NCBI lineage: Eukaryota > Metazoa > Mollusca > Gastropoda > Lepetellida > Haliotidae > Haliotis > Haliotis asinina. The sequence goes on from NC_090282.1 coordinate 10,841,458, forward strand.
GATAAACGAAATTCGGTCAAAGAAGTGTTATTTGGATGTGTAAGGCTGTGTTTGCTGTGGCCATGATGTTTAATGTCAGACATTGACACAAAGCCGCAAACAATTGAACCTCGAGTAAAAAAGGCCTACGTCTAGAAGGAATTTAACATTGCTTCAATTTCTGTTTCTTAATTTTGTTAGGATCATTCCGATACTGATCAGATGATCTGAGTAGTCAGTCACATTTTCCAGCCGTGTGCACTGATTGGCACCTTCCTGTTTATATGCCCACTTTACATTCAGTACAAACGATCTCTGAATACTACCATATTCATCCATTTTCGTCACATCACAACTCTGACTGCGTACTTTTACAAACATTTTCCATGAATATGTATACAGAATAAGCTACAAGAATAATAACATGCTATGGAAGCTCTTTATCTGCGTGTACTAATTAGAAATGTAGTAGATGCCATGAGAGAAATGCAGTTGAGGCATTTTGAAAGGACATGTAGCAATCCATTGCGAAGAGAACTGTTGTTATACCAAGAAGAAAACAACTGTTGGTGTATCCCAATGGCATTACAATTGGAGTGAAGTTCCGTTGACATTCCAAAAGCACTCCCAATGCATCCATATTAAATGCCCCTGTGGATTATGTCTTATACTGTCATTTCAGAACTATTATGGCTTGTGAAGGAAACCTTTCAGGCCTTGATTGAATATTTGCTCCTTGCTCTTGCAATCATAAGAACAAATTTAAGTCAATGAGCCACACTAAACATTCTATTACTTGTTTGATGTCAGACGGAATGATGTCCCATATTGTATCCACTCAGTGTTGCATACAAGCGCTTTCCTGTATGTGATTGGTAATATCCTGGCCCCAAACTAAAATCTTGTAACTGAAGCCTGATGCATGACCACAAAAACGTTCCCATGCACAAACTTAAAAACTGAGATTCATGATTGTGATAAGTATTTTCTCCTTCGGACCGACATAGAAAAGCTATGTTATCATCGCTATACAAAGCTGTTGATAAACACTATTTCAAAATCAGAGCAAGACGTCTGCAAACATGACGCCAACACAACGTCGGTCATCCGACTAATGGACAACGTGAGGCATTATCGTTATAATTGTAGGCTGGGAAATCCGACATTGCAAATGGCTGAGCATTTCCTGTACGATCACTGCAATTATTAGTGACATTCTATGATGAATGTTTCATACAAGATTCAGTTGGGGTATTAGTTACTGTGCTGTACAACACATATCAAGGGATATAATTGTGTCATCAAAGCCAAACAGGGTTTGCGTCCCAAGGTGTGGAGAAAATCAGCGGACGTTATTTTCAGTCGGAGATGGATAATGTTTCTAGGTTTGTTAGTCCCAACCCCATTGGGTCGTCATTGGTGGTAAACGACTTGGACTACTCAGGGTATTCCGCTCACAATGAACTCCGCTCGCCGTAATAATAATAAAAACAAACTGCACTTTATCATACTCACGCACTGATGTTGATACCACTCATCGTTCTTCGTTTGTTTACGGACATATTTTTTCATGAAAGTTGAGACACATTGGTTTAAACTTTATTGCGAAAACTGAACAAAGTTTGAAGATTAAATCAAAATTATGAAGACACAGACGTCCCGGTGTTTCATTGTTTTTATTTGGTGCCGCACACAGTGATATGCCTTCATGCGACAATAGTTTGCACGTGATTTGGCCCGGACTAGACTATCCATATGAGTGACTGGGTTACGAACACAGTCTTCTCACACAATGCTTCCCACCACTGGCTGGGTCACATAGCGCTGAAGCTATCACTTGGCCAAAACCGAATCCGTTGTTGGAGTAACTGAAAGGTTTGTACTGAATTTTTCCCTTCTTGGTGAAACTGGAATGTCAATTATTCAGTCAGGAACTTCTCTGAGGAATACTATGGTTCACATATGATCACTCAAAACACGAGCGAATGGCGCGTTCAGTTGCAGTGCCTTCTTGAACAGTCGTTCAGTTATGTCACAGTCCGTCAGCGTTGTGACGGAGGAAAGCCCTGAAGTTCTGAGGGACTTTCCTGGATTGGAACATTCACTTGACAGGTTTTGTCACAGCAATAGTCGGGATTCCTTATTTAACTGTAAAATGACAAGCGTGATCGATGCACATATATAACAGTTCAGTGAAACTAATTGTCTATTTTATACCTACAGACAAGCACCGCCGAATATATGTTACTTGCCTGTTTTCATGCACAATCGTCCTTGATTATGTGTCAAGGTGGCAGGGTTTGATTTACATGTCATTTTACGCCTCACACTTTTATGACTGATAGTCTTCAGTGTGCTAGACCTCCATGTTATCAGTTCCTCTGTCACCTACCTGCCCACTGGAGCTCCGCAAGGATGTGTTTTGTCTCTATATTGTGTTTTTTCTTTATACCATTGACTGTATCAATAAAGCAGCTAGTTGTTTCATTATCAAATTTGCAAATTTTTTCACTTTCGGAAACTGCTGACCTTGACTACAAAAATAAGGTTTTGATTTCTACTAATTGCTGTAAATATAACCTCATCATTTCAAATACTAAGAAAAGAAAAGGTGTGATTATAGATTTCAGAAATTCATCTCACTCTTTAGTAACTAATTCAGCCAGCAATGAGGAAACAGAAATTCTTAATAAACACAAGTATTTCGGCACGATCATTGCCTGTAGCCGCAAATGTTAAATAATTACGAGACTTTCACGAGAATAACTCTTTATGTAGAGACTCGCTTGCATCAGAGGCGCCATGTTTGCTTTCATTTTATATACTCACACACAAAAGTGACGCAAGTAACGTATAAAGAATATATGTATGTAGTTTTAGATATCAAATACAAGAGATGACAAACATGGTCATAAAGATAAAAAAAATGAGTGAGGACACTTTATTGGCCACCACAACTGGTGACATTATTACGTTTCCGAAAGTAAAATAGTTGCCAAAACTTATCTCCCAAAACGTAGACAGCCATAACTTAGACAATAATGAAACTGACAACACTCATGTTTGAAATTGATCGGCCCGACGTAGTGCTCCTTCCTGAGTAGACCTAACGTATACTGATAGAACTGGGCAGGTTTCCGCCCGAAAGCATCTTTAGAAGAAAGGAATTTGTACATTTTGTTACATCAAATCTGTTGGAGATGAGGTACACTTTCTCACCGAGTGCGACTTGTATTCAGATATGAGCTTTTATGAGATAATTTATGACAGGATATGTCTTTTAGTAATCCTCTATTTTCAGAAATGTCTACAAAAACTCAGTCTACATTTGCATTACGTTATAAAAGATTTGTGGAGCCTCTTTCGTCAAAAAATGCGTAAGAGACGAAAACACGCGTCTGTGCATGTACTTGATCAGTGGTAATGATAATGCCCGCGAAGTATTACATGTTACATCCTTGATAAATGTTGACGTCGAGGAACAATTTTTTTTTATTTATTTATTTATTTATTTATTTATTTATTTATTTATTTATTTATTTGTGCGTGTGTGTGTGTGTGTGTGTGTGTGTGTGTGTGTGTGTGTGTGTGTGTGTGTGTGTGTAAATGCAGTGCTTAACATGTATGACATGATCAACATAGTGGCATATTATTAATTTACTATATACTTTTTTATCTCTGCTGAGACTATGATATACGTGTTGAACTAACTTGTCAAATTGATTCAACTGGACTGATCCATTATCAGAAACAGGTATCAGCTTGAGGATTAGTTGTGCACACAACCAGAAATGTTGTTGTTTTGAGCCGTCTAAGATATTGCTGTATAAGTTTTGGGAGGTTATCGTTGGCAGGAACGGATCTCGCTGGTGTTGACCCTAGGAAGTTCATCTATGGTCTGTGTAGCGTTGTATCGATCTTGGAGACGGTATATCGTGGTTATGTTTACTTGGAAATGACGGGCACCATGTTGAACAGACACTTTTATTCCTCCAAAGGAGAGTACATACAGCTGCGATAATAGATAGATAGGATATTTATATAGCGCAAATATCCACGCACTAGTGCATGCTCAAGGCCACGCCTTCCCGTGCAGACTCAGGTCTGGTCCTCAGGTCATACGTTGATGCTTTGACCTTCCAGGTCCCTATGACCAGGTTTAATCTTTCAGTTGCGTTTATCGTGGCATTGTTGAACAAGGAGTGATAGAACAAACTTTGTCCAGTCCGATACCCACCAATGGTGGTATAAATTGTATATCAGTTGCATGTTCCATTTCACGAGAAGTGTATGCATACCCACATCATACTCATATCAGATAACATCAAGCAACACCAAATCAAGTTAGGGTTCCGATTCCTGTCTGGATGAAAAAAACCACTTATGTTTCATATGCGTGAGAGTAGTATTCTTCAGTGAAGGTGCAAAGGTCGTAAGCGAAATGTGCCTAGATTGATTCCCACTTGTCACCGGGTGTAAAGACCTGGGCCCCGTTTCACAAAACTCTCGTAAGCCTAAGATCTCGTAACTTTTCTCGTAGCATTTGCGCCTGCTATGTTATAGTATGCCAGCCACAAATCCTACGAGAAAAATTACGAGATCTTAGGCTTACGAGAGTTTTGTGAAACAAGGCCCAGGGGGTTAATATCTTTTGCAGGCTCTTTCAGTGTTGATCAAGGGAAGTCTCCCTTGAGCGTGTACCAGTTGCACGGTTATTTTGATAAAAACTGTTGTTTCAAATCAACTATAACAAATCACTGCCAACAAGTTACTAAAGCCATGCATTTTGTCTTACGCAGAAGTAGAACGCTAAATTTGTCAATACAATGGCAACTATATCTCTTTGATTCGATGGTGAAACTAATTTAATGTACGGTTGTGAAATCTGCTTCCATGTTAATTTAAAACAACTTGAAAATGTACATACATGTTTCATGAGAAAACTACTACCTGTTAAAAAAAGTACCCCATTGTTCATGCTTTACGGTGAACTAGGTAGAATCCCACTTTCTGTTGATGTTAAAACCCGCATGGTAACGTTTTGGTCTAAATTATGTACAAACAATCCACCTAAATTGTCTTCAATCCTATATTCTATCGTGCATAATCTCCACAATGAAGGTACCCATGATTGTAGATGGGTTTCATGTATAGAGAACATTTTTAATAACATTGGTTTGACTATTTTATCCTCCTGGATAAAAGATACAGCAAACTCAATCTTAAACGACAAATTGTTATTCAACTTCGGAGCTCAGAGGTAGACAGTTCCCCAAAAGGCCAAACATACTCTCTCTTGAAATCTCAGTTTGAATTTGAAAGTTATCTCACGTCTCTGCCCTTCAACAAAGTTAACCCCTTACTCCAATTTCGTAGTTCTTGCCATTATTTACCAGTTGAAAAAGGAAGATGGAATAGGATTCCAAGAGATGAGAGAAAATGCAAATTATGTTGTTTAAATAAATGGCATTGGTGATGAATTTCATTATATCTTTAAATGTATACATTTTAGAAAAGAAAGATCAATGTATGTACCAAGTCACTTTGTGAAAACACCAAATATGCTAAAATTTAGATCACTATTTACGTATAAAAAGATATCTGTCCTGAAAAATCTCAGCAAATTCTGTAAATGTATCATGCACACTGTAAAAGCTTCCGGCTAACCACTATTCTGCTATATATTCACATCTAACTGCCATTTGTACCTCATATGCCGAGGATATCGGCCTGAGTGTAATCAAGTTCCGTTCTGTTCTGTCTTTTCTAATTCAAATGATCTTTACCGTCGCCTGACGCTGATACAATATGAAAGCACAAAACTGTCAAGTTTCACTTCTTGATTGACCCGTTATACTATGAACAAGAACTGTTCTGCGAGAATTCCAATTTCGCCTTTCCAAAGGGGTATAGACAGGATGTATCTGATACAACATCACAAAACGCCGCGACATGCAAAGCTGTGATTCCGACCGTACGAGTGACTGATTGTAGATCCAAATTTGAAAGAGCGTCGCTCCTTGACCATCGCGTTCTCACTTTGCGCCTGAATTGACATAAGTTATAGAAAATCTTAATTTAAGATGCTGTCATCTTGCTTGCCTAACAGCAGGAAATCCGTATTCGTGTGCACTAAAAGAAATGTCAACTACGAACTTCTATTATTCTTTATTTTTAGGGAGATAACATATTTTCTCCAGGTATTAAGTGGTTTTGTACAGGATGGGTTGTGACTGGTCTCATTTGCACATGTAATAAATCTATGGCTTTTCTAAATGTTTATAGGAGACCGTTCTGCCAAGGTTTCTCTACCAGCTTTTCGAGAGTCTTCTCCCTATATATCCGGTAAAATTTATTTGACACGGAGAGAGAAGAAATTGTTATATCAATTCATTTATTAGTCATTTATCCTTAAGGATATAAAGCATGGCAAAAGCTCGTTGTCAGAGGGTTGTGGAGAAGCACACTGGAGCGTTGAGGGGATAGATTCCAGACATCATAAAGGTCCGTGCAACGAAATATTGCATGGGGGATTGGCTAACGACGTATTTCTTCTCCTAACAACGGCTATTGCAGTGCCTGGTACACGTGCCTGAAGAGAAGAGAGTAACCGTTCACAATATCTTTCAGATTGGGCTTCAGATTGCAGAAATCTCATCAGATCTGACATAGAATTTCATACTGGTGAAGATTCCTTCGGTTTAATGAACAAAACTACAACATACATTTTGGATAAAGTCCCAGTCTTGATAAAGTCAGAAACATGGGAACCAAATTATTCACATCACTTGATATACACCCGAGATTGGTCAGCCTTGTCACCAGGAGCACGAGCTGCAGTAATCTTTCAGTAAAACATCCACTGGCTTCAAGTAGTCTACAATCGTTTCTAGTAACTGGGTCTTTGTAACACCAGCTTATAATCGTAATCCCTGGTCGTGTAATGCACGGAACTACTCACTTTCAATTTGGATAGGATCGTCAATGTATTTCTACATTGAACAAAAGTCCTTTCTATATGCCGGTTATTATACGTTAGGGACATTCGTTGATTCGGATCAGTATTTTGAGCTTCTCGTCCTTCGTTTACAGGCGGAATTAGAATATGTTGAACACGCTGCAGGGGTTTTACATAAATCTATTTCCCTTAAATTTCGTGTGTTCATATACTACATCTACACCATCCTATTTTCCAGGAACTTTTCAAGTATCCTTGCAGACTAGTTGTGTGGAAAACAATATAAATTTGTGGCATGTTTTAAAGTAATTCCGTCAATCAGTATTTCTAACGGTTTCCACTGCATTTACCAATCGTCTCGGTTACAAAATACAGGATCGTGTTCTGCAGTCTGAAACAGCCTAAAATGTTGAGCCGTCAACATTTTTTCATCCCAGAACAAATTACCACTAACTTTCTGACTGACTATAATCAATGCCTCGACGTTGCCGTCACATTTCACTACAGCTGATTTTATCACATATTTATTTTTCATTGAAAAATAATATATTGTATCAATTCAACGACAGATTTTATCAAGAAAACTATCAAATAATGATGCACTCAAAGAACACTTCTACTTGATCATATTGCATAAAGCATAACTGTGTATAAAAATCAAAACTTAAGCAGTCGCATTTCAGCCAACTCAACTTTGAAAAGCAATAAATTTATAACGTACTCGCCGGTTATGTGATCACAAATTTATATCTGGTCTCCCTAGTATGTCATTATTGCTTTAACGTAGGCTGATTTAAATGACGATCCTATGGGAGCGATATACAATAACAGAAAAATCGGCAAACGTTGTATCAGATATATTCCTTCCGTATTATACAAGTAAGTAATCATCGGATCGTAGTGAGTGGTTCAAGGAATAGCCAAAGAGAGAGGTTCATTATGACAGACATTGAAACATATACATGTCAAGGTGAAGGTCATCGGTATTCAATATCGTATTCATGGTCCTCATGAGAGTCCAAAACTGACTGGCATCATGGCCCCATGGAACAAATCAGATTACGAATGGCAGCCCTGGCAATATTTAAAGATATGGTTCTGCAGTGCTTGTGTCAGGGCTATTTTATGGCTGTTGCTGACCTTGATCAATAAACTCCAAATAAATGTTTGATGGGGTTTAGATCTGGAGGGTCATGGCGGTAGTTCCTCGAAAAGGTTGTTGTCCGATATGATATGTCGGGCTTTGTTGTGACGAAACATTACGCTTGCTTGTTGTTGGAAAGGGTGAGTGGCCGAAGGACGCGTGGACGTTGTGCTGTTAAATCCCAGGCGTATGAACGTGTGGGTAGGGGTGGCTTGGGCGCAGGGAGCTGTCCAGCGAAACAGTTGTGACACGTGGGTAGCTCCCGTGTTCACACTGCTGCTCATAAGGGTTCCATTGTCTTGTAATTGTGCTTGGCAATACCTGGAAAGCACTGCTGCCGCGGTTCCACGAGGTGGGGTGTTTTATATACACTGTTTCAGATTTGTATTATAACGCCAAGTAGAGTAATAAATCAGAACTACAGCCTCAACGGGCATTTGTCTTGTGTTGACCGATCCACGTTACATCAGCAAACCTGAAATGTTAGAAACATTCCAATTCCCCACGTTTGTATTTCTGGAGATTATTCTATTTATTTAAGTTTTCAGTTGTTGAGTATATTTATGGTTGATGATCACGTCAAAGCAGATATGAAAAAGGGCATGTGATACATAGTCATGGCAAGAGTAAAGCAGAGTGGTCGATAAAATATTAGACACATTTATTTCTCTGTAACTGATGCATTTTGTACATTTGATAGAATTTACCAATTCTTACTCAAGTGGGCTGTCGTTTTGATCAAATATAATGCATTGAAACTGTTGATGCAATTTAGTTATACTTTTCCATATCTGATATAGGTGATATGAAGCAATAGCATATGCGGAATTTAAACGATATCACCATCAATTGAATCATATAAAGTTTATTGAGGATTGGTTTAGAATATTTAGAATGCATCAGGTTAGATATCCCTATCAGTGTTTTGAAATGTTATAGTCCTAGCATGACAAGACTCCATCCACGGTGACGTGGCGTGTCAAACACAGAGCGACACACGACATCCCTAAAATGTGTAGACCCAACACCCTTATCAGACTTCCACTGACAGCCCCACACCGCAAAGCATCACGACTAACGTCTTGGAACAAACATCGTTTGGTGAAGGTTCAGTGGTGGTGGGGGTGTTGCCACTTTGCCAGTCATTATGGACAACAATGCTGGGACACTATGTGTACATGAGGTGGGTGATTCCATGCCTTAAGAAGCTGCAGCAATGGGTAAATGTGTGGCTCGACAATCAAACGGCCATCATTTACTGATACATGCCATCAAATTTCTTAATCTTGTTTTGGTTGTGTTTCAAAGCAAAATGATAAGTATGACTGCCATCTGCAAGTAAATGGCATTTACCTTGCGTCTATTGCAGAGTAATTAATCGACTTGAGGTCGTGAAACAGTTGCCGTCGTGCAGCTAACACTTCATTGGGCTATTACGAGCGTTTGTCGCTCATATCATAATTTTCAGTGACTTTTTGTATTTTGCATATAAAAATCAAACCAAAATAAAATACCTGTAGCAAATTATCACATAACATGACTGAATATACATACGCGATTTACCAACAGTTCTCTAAGTGTTTAGGCACATGAATTAGAAGCAATTATCTTTGGCAGGTCTATTTCTTCCCCTCAGCTATGTTTGGCCTTGTCACACCACTGGTCTCTATTGGTTTTTCAAGCATACACAATAATGCTATATTAATATGTCAATACAAACTATAGATTATAGACCGAAAGGCAATACCCGTTAATATACTAACAAGATCACTTCTTTCTCAAATGAGAATGCTACCATTTCCGAGGCATTCAGCAAATGTTGCATATGTGAATGATATGCGGGACAGCAGACACAAAAATTATCATGATTCCTTTGATGTTCTGTGACAGCAAATATATTAAGAGAGTAATTTTGTAGACAACGGGACAGTCATTTACGTGACGTTATTGGTCTCCTGCATCTCCAGGTAGTTATCTTCAAAGCGCTCATTACTTTGTTGGTAATGATTCAATAGGCACCATTCTTGGACAATGATGTTTTATCGACCGAACTTTGCACCTCAGTCCAGTTAGTGAATATTGACCGACCGTTCATCTTATCAAATCAAACATATGGTACGCTGGTACATTTCCTCCAAAACGTCTGGTGTTGTACTCTCAGTGCACGTTTTACTGATTCCGTAAACATAGGCACACGGAATCTCCGCGTCACACATAGTTGCAAGAACATTCTGCAAGACAGGGAGTAATTGAAGTGTTTTATTTCCTTATTTGTTGACAGGTCACATAGAAACCTTAGCAAGACTCTATCCATCGATGATGCTGAAGAAACTAAAAGAAACAAAACGATTCTTAAGGCAATGCATTAATTAAAACTGAGCATTTGACTGTAACGCACTAAGTTACCAAATGTACGGTTTAGTAATAATGGCCAGAATACATCAACAGATAAATCCTGCAACATGTTATCAAAATATCATGAAAAGTACACAAGATATGATTACATATAATCACGTTTGTGTTGTTATACAGACCGGTTTGCAGACAGCCAAATACTGTTTGCAATACTTTAATTTGCCTGTTGGTCATCAGGGCCTGCTGCCACTTGCAGGCTTTAAAATCTACGGACCCTGAGTGAAATCTGCAGGCCAATTTTGTTAAAGTCAAACCAATAGAAAGAAAATAGACTTCACCGTTTGACACTGTTTCTACAAAATCGGTTAGCGGAGCTGGAGGCGCAGTGAGACGTTTCAATTTGTGAAAAAAAGTTGACATTCCTATGCACAAGGCGCTAAAATACCAGGAGGTGAAACTATGAAGATGGATCATTGATAATTCCTGAACGTTAATGAAGAAAATAAGGACAGATTCCAGCTGAAAAAAAGTAGTAAAAAAATGTACTGAAGGCCACAAGTGTCTGTAGATATTTGAAACTGCCGGTTCGATAGAATAACAACCGGCGTTGGGCCTCCGGGCCGGTGATTATTGCGAACGCTACCACTAGGCCACCGAACAAGACACTCATACATGGCTTTTTAACGTAGTGAACATTACCGAATATACAAATAACTTGTTTTTAGCACTAACAACCTCTAAGTGATTGATTACTGCCAATGTCTGCTGCTAGCTGGTACCTGAATGACACAAAATATGCTCAGCATATTGCGGAACCGTAAATTTGCAAAAATGTTCAGGTTTGTATACACACCACCCTGCTTGGGACATTTCATCTTCATCTCTGTCATTTAAAACGTCCAGTTGAATGGGTGAATGGGAAAAGCGAGGAAAGGGGATATTCAGCGTTATACATATCCTACCGTATAACACATTATCAGTAGTTTCTCGTGAGGCTAGCGTGTTAATGCCAAGTTAAGGTCATACAAACAGATTCCCCACATGTTTAGACATGCATCACTTAAGAAACGTAATATTTATGTCAGGATAAGTCACCATGGCAACATCTATTTGTAATCATGTTGTTACAACCAACAAAAGTACCATCTTACATACATCTTACCAACAAAAGTGGGAAATTGAAATTTTCAAAATACTCTCATTTCCATGACATGTTCTTAAGTTACAGTCTAGCTATAGAGATCATTGGTTTTAAGTTCCAGAGGATTATGTGTGCTGATATACATGATATGCTGTCAAGCTAATATTCTCCACAACAGGTTCAGTATCAGTGCGTTTCGTCTTCTGTAAACGTGTTTTGTCCACGTTTAAGGTATCAAATAGATGCTCGTCAGCATAAAGTAACCTACCATATTAGTCTGTATTTAGTTATGTCATTGCACATGTAATCACAGCTTTAGCGTCATACAGGCGTTATAGGGAGTGTGTCTAGCTTTGTAACCATGCAGATAGATCACGTTTGAACAATGTGTAAGGTACACGTGTATGGGTGTGTGATAAAGACACTGAGAATTCAGGAACATGTTTCTGATTCAGGGCTAGTTCGCATCAGTGTGCACTAAAGAACACTTTAATGTTCTGTTAATGAAGTGAAACCTTGTATTCAATCATTCCTCTTTCTACACTGAGTACGTAATTAGTTACATATTTAGTGGTATAATATATTTGTAACAAGACACCTTCATAAGGGAGCACTCTGCTGCACAACCCTTGTTGCCGAATATATATCGCAGCTATCCAAGCCCACGGCTTCTGAATTCTTGCAAGGGTCGGTGATCTTAAACAGAGTACGCGCAAGTAACACTGACGTTTTTCACGACCATTGGATTCTTTCTGCATATTGGATTAAATGTTACACGCGTAGGAGGCACATGCCTTGATATTCTGCGCCGTATGTTCACACAAGAGACAGGACTGCAACCACCTGCTCTTCGTAAAATATCTCTCAGGGAATATTGTCTGGCACTAACAAAGCTTTAGTGTCCTTTTGGATCAAAATAAGATAATGGCCATGGACAATCTAAATTGATTAGGACATACGTTAGTTCGAGCATGCATTCCTCACGTCCCTTGTGTTCAGGCATCGCCGTTTATGCATCTAGATTATGATCTGTGGAGTTAACCCCTTACCCAGTTTTGATTTGTTTAATGGGAGATCGGGGAGACAATATCCAGGAAACAGGGAATGCATTACTGCAAGGAGTTTTTCATGTCAACATTGCATACTTGATACATACATTATACATACATGATACAGACATGATTGTATTGTCTGTTGTTTAAGGTCTCACTCAACAATATTCAGGCTTCAATATACCGTAGCTGTCATTACCGAATCTGGTTTGTGCCAGAGCGTTCACTGGTTCAGATCCTTGGCATCTCTCTGCGCAGTTATGACATGGTACACAGAAACGACAAAATACTTAGTACAATCTCACTGTTTCATGAGTATGTGTTAGTCTGACGCCGCACTCGTCATTATTACAGCTGTCCGAAGCGGTCTGAAAACATTCAAGTCTGGCAACATCAGACACGATTTGAGAGCATGTGTTTAACTGTGGAGGAAAGCGGAGCCTATCCTGCACAACCGCTGGTGCCCGCCCAACTCATATGCACAGAGGGGATTGCATGGGACATCATTTTTTACACTAATGCATCAAACGTTGTAATGTCCTCCACATGTCTACTTAAAACGACTTTTTGAAAGCTTCACCGATCAAACAACGAATGACCAAGAGTCGTTACAGTTTTTGATACCAAGGTAATTAATCAAGTCTCCGAGCTTGACTTTCAGATCCGATAAGCCGCCCCCAACAATGAAACAGGCAAGCTGTGCCATATATCATTACCCAGAGTAACCATTTTCACTTTGTGATATTTCAGTAAATTGCTTCAATAGAGTGTCCCTTACTACAAGCCTGTGCTTCATGACACTGGTACACTAGAAAGTCAATGTGTGAATATACAGTCGTGCCACAGTACAAGAAATATGCAGATGACAGTCATCATGACTGAATGAGTGAGTGAGTTTAAATTTTATATCGCATCGGCAATATTACAGCCATATAGCGATGAAACTTAAAGTTACCAATTAAAAGATCTGCCGAAACAGGACAGCAAAACTATCTAGACTATCACAGATATATATTTAAAAAAGTAATGAAATCTAAAATGCGTAACTATAAAGGACGATACAATAAATAAGAGGGATAGATCACCAACAACTTGACTGAGGAGAATTAGGTTAGCAGTAGTTTACAGTATGAAATAATTACTCTCTTGAAATATTATGCGATGAATAATAGTTAAATAACGTCGTGCGGACGTTATGCCGTCTCTAATATTCATTATTCTCACATCTACACAAGCATATAATTATTGCCATCAATAAGTATGAGAATAGTCTGTGTGCAGTGAAAAGGTTCCGATGAATTTGAACAAAAAATGTAAAGCAAATAAAGTGATATTTTAATTGCGAATCCTGTTAAATTTACCTTGCCATTTGAACATTTAAATCTCAGAAGTTTATTCAACTTATAAATAACGGTTGTTTGAAAACGATCATAGATTCAAATTGTTAGTATTTGTTTGTATTGCAAACATAATGCATAAAACATGATGCCTGATAAAAAGATTCTTTATATTCAACAAATTCCATCTCCACAAAATGTAATGTCCATACTAATGTTTGTATGATTGTTAAATGTTAATATGCACGCTCAAGACCAAACCTTGACCTTATAAAGCATAAATATGACTGTTTAGTATTTCCCGGACATCTATATTTCAAACACAAAATTTTACAATGAAATCTCTTAAATGAACATGTCGTACATCAATAGCTACCAACGTCACATGGAGGTCCCTTTGCACCATTCTAGTCAGATACAATTTCATTGATGGAATTCACTTATTATTTATATTTTACCAAACGTAATCATATTTATGTCTGCAGTTTCCCTTTAATAAAAGTGGGATTATAAATAATTAAGAAGATTCTTTCTATAAAGATGTGGGAGTAGACGGTGTCCTCGTGTCCATGGATAAATAGTCGTCTCCCCGGAACGCGCACAATCAGGATTGGTCAGTTGTGTCAAGAATGTGGAGCATTATTTTGGAAACATAATAGGTAACCAACACTGTTGGCTGAATTACTGTTATATGCCTGTCAGAAGTCCATCTCAGTTTACGTTCTTAGTCAACCTTAGCACGATAGAAATCCCTGTTCATTAGAACCTACTGTTGCTGTCAGAGAACAAGAAGTGTATTGCTGACCCTATTAAATAGTGAGTGGATGAGTTTTGTTTTACGCTAACATTGGCAATATTCTTGCAGTATCATGGCGGGGGACTACAGAAATGGGTCTCACATATTGTACACATGTGGGGAATCGAACTTCGAGATGTTGTATCCACTAGCCTCTGTTACAATTATATACCAGTGTTGGCTCGAAATACTGTACCATCGCTGTCTATAAAGGAACGTAATATATTCACCCGCTCACCAATCAGAATATAAGTCTATATGTTCACTATATAATCATATTGTCATGTCTTGTGATTAAGAAAACGTATGAAGCAAGTATTGGAATTGTAGTAGCTATTGGATGTTCTCGCAACACCTGCAATGAATTAAACACCGAAACACGTCCAATAATGTACATCCGTTGAAACAACAAATAGATCTGTAATGAACGAGGTTCCGTTGTCATGTTCCACACATTGCCTGAAAACAACCTGAGACCAATAATCACTCAACCGTCCAAATGACGCTGTCTGTCCACAAACAGCATGCCGCGTGGCAGATTATCCAAAATCTGATGTCGACTCCATCCCTCAAATGATCGCACTCTAGTTGACATTGAAGACATTAGCAAGGCGTTGTTTTAACTTAGTGTCAAGCATGCATTTAGGCATGTCTGATAGTCTGGACCTTAACGACGTTGATGCAGCATAAGTGCTTACAGTTAATGCAACAAAATCCTTAGTACTACATGGTCGACTCTCTGATAATGACGTGTAACGATTCACTCACGATACATTCAAAGGCTTCACAGTGTGCCCATGCTTATATGTACCGGCGTATAGAACCTACCCTGCGACTGTGCACTATGTGATAATTGCGAAGTTCTGTGTAAAAAGCACCATGTGAAATTAATTTTAGCGGACACAGTTCTTGACGAAATCGGCATGGCATTCTCGGTTTCCAGCAAATGCTGACACAGTTGTCTACTTTGGCGAGAAATGCGTAAGAGCCTGTCAAGAATGGCTTGAACTTTTTACCTCTTTCATACCAAGGGGATGAACCAAGCTATGCTAATCTGATGAACGAAGTGGTCACTTATTACAGACTTCGTCCACATTTATAATAATAAATGAAGGAAGTCGACCTTTATCACTTCCACTTAACAGAGACATGCCACTGATATAACTAGCTTCTTACATGAGATTTCAGCGCTGTTCAGCTGAGGTAATGTGGTCCAATTCTTGATTAACACAAAGACGCTCATACTAGTGGTAATCGTTGGGCTGTGATCTTATTCAGTTCCCAGCTGGAATATTTGAGATCCCGACTTCTCGACTGCCGCAGACACCGCGATCTCCTCAGTAATGGACAACATCGAGACCGACAAGCCGGGCAGAGATGACTGGTGTTATATACACAGCTATAATCACCACCGTCATCTGACCCTTCGACTGTTATTTGGGGCTTCGTTTTTCCCAACCAATTTCAACATCTGCGGGGCTGCTATACTCTTGAATGTCAAGATAGGCTCCACGTATGGCGATCGCCTTGTGGCACAGATATACACAGACTCTTGAAGATACTGGTTAGAAATGAGATTCAGAAACCCATGCTGGCCGTAAGAGCTTGCCGTCACTAACTTGGTGGACACATGTTATCGTATCTCAGTTACGTAGGTCGATGCTCATGCTGTCGATCACTGGATTGTCTGGTCCAGACTCGATTATTTTACTGACCACTGGAATATTGCTTATATGCGACGTAGCCGATGTTGAATACTCATGGACCTGTAGGTTTGTATTCCATCTTTAGATATAGGAAGGACATTCCAGTGTTTAGTTGCCTTTCTAAATGGACAAGAAAACATAATTCTTTGTGGAGTAGGGTTTATATTGCGTGTGATGAATATCAAAATATATTTTGTATCTCTTCTGAATGTTTACGTTTGTGGGCCTGTAAGGTCATCTATAAACGGAAGACAACACAGGTAACAGTTAATTCTTAACTGATGGCTCATATCATAACCAAGGTTTACGATGGATTCATTTAGGTGGGAACTGGGAGAAATAAAACGCATGTTTCCTTTCCAGCACTGATTTTTCGATATTATTTATGCATTCATATTTCTCCTGTATTAGCGGGTATCATGTCAGTAGAAATATTAAGAGATCAAGTATGGAAAATACCCATTATAGGCAGATGGATTGAATGGATTTTATGGATTGAATGTCATGTGTACACATATAATGAATTTGCATCTGCAATTACGGATAACAGAGGTAACGAAATGGCATTAAAGTTTCTGATTACAGATCGAATTTTATTAATGTCGAATGAAACACTATACTGGAACTTCCTCAATCGTTTTCTCTGTGTTATCATATATACTGCATTCCAGCTCCCGGGTTCTCTACGACGTCTAGGCAAAGTCAAATGTTTGAATTGATGACAACAGTCTATAATTTGAAAAGGACGAAGGTTCCAGCCATGGACTGCCAAGCATGCTACATAGAGCAAATTGGGCTGACTGACTTGCACTCAACGCAGAGCAACAAGTTACCGCTTTTACCATGGACTCACACATTCAGTCAGGAGACACACTTCATCCACTATTGTTCCCAGCACAGAGGAGCAATGCATTAACCACTGACTCTTTACCTCCACACACAGTTACAATTTTAAGGCAGTCATCGTGGACTAACAGTACATTCTACTACGAGAAGCAAGACAGCCATCATGGATTGCCATGTGCTCAGCACTGAACCGTGCTCACTCACTCTGTACCGAGAAACACGGCTTCCGTCATGTGCTGATATACACTCCATGGGGGCATGGAGGCGAACTGGCTAAGGCGCCAGGACAGTGATCCAGCGAGTTTGAGGTTTCAGGATCGATCCCACCTATGACCGGGTGTAAAAACCTTGGAGTCAGCTTTGTGTGCAGACTCTTTCCGTGTTGTCACAGCCCCTAGTGTACAGTACACAACCCTGTACACTTAAAAGAACCCACGAATCCGTTGGTATATGACCAGAAGGTGGCCAAATGAACACGTGCATACACCTAGTTGCGAGTACAGCAACGTGCAGTAAACTTGGACAAAGTGCTGTGACTATGTGCCCCAGTCCACCCAGTTGTCAACTGGGTACCTCGTTAGGATGAGAGAGCCACAATATACTCGATGCGCCTATTGGCAGCAAGAGTTGTACAATCCCCAGGGAGTTGAGATTGAAATACGATGTGTTGTTGACATTGACATTCAGTGATCGAGGGGAAAATACCAGCGCCTTTAGCATGCACTAGTGTGTGGATATGTGCGCTATATAAATATCCTATCTATCTATCTCACTCCACAAATAGTGGGAAGACATTCATCATTGACTGATATGAACTGACTTGGAGAGAGACAACAGATTCCCTTCACAGAACCAAATACATGGATTTCACCATGTTTAATGTGCGACTCCAATACACCGCAATGATATGCCATCTGTAATAAGGGACGACCAGGGATTATTTATGACAATAATACAATTCTGTTAACAAAGCACTGGCGACAATGTGCAACAATAAGACTCCATCATATAACGAGCTATCATACACATGACAATAAGCCAGACGTTTTGTAAGACTGATCAGAAGAAACGTGATTGCGAGACACTGAACTATTGCCTATGGCCTGTAAGTTCCATGGAGCGCTTCTGCTTTCTCTTCCGTACAGCAATGATCTAGCAAATGTCAGAGCGTCATGGATAGCAACACATCCATTTAAGACGAAGTTTTGAAGTGCCAGCAATTTTTAAATTCAGATAAGTGGCACTGAAAATAGACGTCTCTGACCAGTTTATTCAATACGAAATATGAGGGAATTCGTAGGATGCATTTCCTGCTGTAAAGGAACGGTTCGTGACGATTAGCAGTGGGGAGTAGAGAATTGGACATTATTGACCTTGTTGAATGCAGAGGGAAGATTCGCTAGCTTTCGATTGTTCTGTTTTTTGTTTTGATTTGTTTTTGGTTTTTTTTGTTTTTGTTTTGTTTTTTAGCTCAATACACCCAGTGCATACCCCAACGTGTATTGAGAAGCATTAAACACACTCTAACAAGTATTTCACCATGAACTGACAAGCAAAAAACACATTTTAATAAGGACTTCACAGTGGACGGAAAAGCACTATGTATTGCAACATGGGTTTCACCATGCACTTACAACCACTAAACAGATGCTTGGTTGGCATTTTAGAAGATGCTATATGATGAACACAGACATTTGTCTGAGTTTTTGAGTTCTTGTTTCATTCTGGACCACAACATTTCTATAGAACAAGCCCTGAAACGTTGTGGTCCAGAATAATAATTCTTCAGGCAGAACCATAGAATCCTTGTTTTACTGGAACAAGGATTTCACCATGTGCTGCCAAGCACTAAACACACTGCAACAAGGATTTCACCATGTGCTGCCAAGCACTAAACACACTGCAACAAGGATTTCACCATGTGCTGCCAAGCACTAAACACACTGCAACAAGGATTTCACCATGTGCTGCCAAGCACTAAACACACTGCAACAAGGATTTCACCATGTGCTGCCAAGCACTAAACACACTGCAACAAAAATTTCACCATGTGTTGCCAAGCACTAAACACACTGCAACAAGGATTTCACCATGTGCTGCCAAGCACTAAACACACTGCACCAAGGATTTCACCATGTGCTGGTGGGGTTTCTCTCAATGCGACCGAGCTAGTATAGTGTATGCTTCAATCTCCACTTACACGTTAAACTTAGAAGAAACACCCTTATAGCGATCATTTGCTGTTTTTCAACAGTTTCGCTATGTCGGAGCATTACACATGTACTTTTTCGAATAAATTCCCTATATATTGCATATTTAGGAGTGCAAACCCACACACATATTCTACCAATATAAAATCAAGGCCCTGCTTGGCTCGACCTATATTTCCTTGTGCTCTTGTGTCCACAAAGCCACGAAATAAATTATTCATAGGAAACAAACCACTGTCTATGTATATCTGCCCTATAGATGGTTAAGTGTCTTGTACGGGAAGACGTATATGCCAAGGAGGTAGACTGATAATTAATCAAGCGCATTAGGTATACGTTGTATTTCACACATAGAAGGATTTCTTTGTCTAACGAAACTACTGATTAGTAGTCTAAGAATATTAATGTGCTTTACTCCGCGATTCTATCTAAAGTAAATTATTCTTTGTCCCATCCACGCAGGAACACCACTACAAGTCAGTGGATGGTTGAGAGAGCATGGACATTTGGACGGAAATGTTCATGTACGGGTTGGTGTGGTGGATATGGTTGTTGGTGTTGCTATTGCTGATATGTGTGTGAGATTGTGTATGGGGTGTTGATCTATGTCCTCCCACAATACTGGCTTTGCTACAATATCATCGGGTGGTCAGGCTCGCTTGCGTGGTTGACACATGTCATCGGTTCTCAGTTGCGCAGTTCGAAGATCATGTTGTTGAACACTGGATTGTCTGCTCCAGTCTCGATTACAGACCGCCGCCATATAGCTGGAATATTGCTGAGTGCGGCGTAGAACTAAACTCACTCATTCACTCACACCAGGTACAGCAGATGTCTGGGAGCAGAGTGGACCACACAGACGTCCCTGTTTGATTTACCACCTCATGACCAGAATAGTTCGCACGAGATCTTATTACACAATGTATAATCAATGGTAAGTTTATTAAACAGTGGTACCTACACGTGATATGAGGCGGTAAACTCGTATCCACTGTTCCCAACAACGTAATGGGATATAGCGATTAGAGAATATCACGTTACGGCTTCAGTTAATAGGGTGATATAATCAAGTTACGCAATGTTACCAAAAGTTCCGCCAGTAATTTTATCAACTGATCGACATCCACCTTTCCTCGTATCAAGGAACGAATCGCCACAGACATCAATTTGACATCATGTCATTCATGAGGGAACAAATCTGCCATTACAACGGTACAAACTGAAAGGATTACCCTTATCTTGTGCGAGTTGTGGCGGCGGTCTGTAAATAATGGAGTCTGGACCAGACAATCCGGTGATCAACAGCATGAACATGAACTACGCAGTTAGGACACAATGACATATGTCAACCAAGTCAGCGGGTCTGACCACCCGATCCCGTTACTCGCCTCTTGCGTTATTGAAGATCCATTCTAACCCGTATTTTCGCAGCTGGATCTTCCAATAGTTACTCGTGTAGCAAACACCTGGAGCCATTACAAATGATATACGAGCATCACATAGTCACCATCATCACGACCTGCACGGTGCGCTCGTCTAGTGAACCTGTTTCCTGAAGATGCTCGACTCTGATCATCCCCAAGGGAAGCACGTGGTAATGTGTAAGCAAATGAATCAACTGAGCAACACTTGGTTCTCATGGACTACACTTACCTTACACACTGAATGACTAAACATTCATAAAATGATCGATATTTGACGCAGTTGTCATATCAGTGGTACCTATAGGCTCTAAAGTGTGATTAGAGTTTTTACGAAACAGTTGAGCATTAATGTTGTTGTTCCTTATTTAAAGTAACGTTGAGAAAGCACGTTCTTGTCAGATATGTGATATGGGTGATAGAAGCTATTCGTGTATCTTATTGAATTCATGAATATTCATGGTTCCTATTGCTGGAAAATTTCTTTATCGCACAAAAGCCTGTCACTGACATTTATTGAAAAACTATACAAATGTTTCGTGTTTCCATGGACGAGTGCTTCCCGTCCAACATTTGTACGCTCCAAAGCAGGACATTACTACCAACCAAGGCTGGTACTTAGGCGGTTTTCTCCAGTTCCAATCGATCGGTTACTAGAACTAGTTGGATCATATAGCTGCTACTTTGTCTGCTAACTTCATTCCCTATTTGGGCCATATATTTACATAGAAATCACTCTTGATGTATCTATGGCGGTGGTAACTCCGCTGCCTGGCTCCACGTAACTGATTTCAGAGGCTAGTGGACAGCTGGGGCCTTTAGCTGTGTGTGATCGGCAGCTGGAGTGAGGTGCGTTGACACTGTTTCAAATACTTCGGTTATATAACAGTATTCTTGATATGCATGAGTGTGAAATTCAGTGCAACGTGCAAATCCAGTGTTGTGCACCGAAATCCACGAACATCCCGGAAGCCAGAATGAGCTGTCCGCATCATGTATGTGCAACTACGATGCATGTCAGCTCAATGAGACTTTAACAAATAACATTTAATAGTAACAGAAAACAATCAAACTTGCTGTGAACTTTTCAGAAATAAAATGAGAACATTTCTATATGTACCTTGAAAAGTGTAATGGATCTGCGTCATCGACAACTGGCTAGTGACATCGTTTTAACTCTGTCAAATTCTGTTACCATTCACAGGATTGTTAATCTGTCAAGCGTGGTTACATTTGCAAACACAGCATGCCACGTGAGGGATATTGCACTTGTCCGAACCGTCGTTGTAACCTGATGTCACGTGTCAGACTGCCAAGCTTCTACACGTGCTGACCTCAAAACACCTGATCACTTTACGATAAATCTCTGGACTGCCTGATACCATTGTCCGGTGCGATCCCTGGATTTCGCCCACGTAATCCGCTGTTACAGGCAGCGTTCTGAACACGGCTTCTCTCAAGTCATAGCTACCTGCAAGCCCTAAACGACCTTAAACATATTCGTTCTGTTGCGTCAGTGGGTTGCTAGATGTGAAACATTTGGGCATTAGTACGTACACCCCTTTCTCCTGGAAGCATGGTTATGGTCCGGAAGAACATATTACAATGATATCCATAAGGCATACTAAGGGCACAGGTGTGCCGAAGACGCATTTATTCGAGCTGCATACCTTTCGCATGTCAGAATCGAATGGTTGTATGTTCGAATCCAGGTTCCCCTTTCTCGTCTGTAGGTATGTCTGACACCCTAAGCAACACAATTCACTCATGCACAGCAAATATTCAGAACAATATAAAAAAGAAACAGGCTTTGAATAAAATATTTCATTTGATACGAATAAGCAAGAATAGTAATATTTTACATTCGCAACTTCAGATTTGACGTCATTGCCTGAGCATGTGCAACCAGGATAACAGAATAGGTATTAATTAAGACTGCTCCTAAATTAAGAATGCCACCAGCAGCCGGGTGGAAAGAGGCGACTAAATGGATCGGGTAGACGGGGTCAGTGATATGACTTATTGCACGTAGTCTTGCCCTCACTAGTATCAGATCACGTCATGTCAATAAGTGTGTCGCTGGCTTTATAAACGCTGATTTCCCAACTGTCGGCAATATTCCCACACTCTTGTTGATGATATTGTGAAGATAAGTAACACACAAAAGCAAGAAATTGTACTTTTTTCATTTCATTCTCGAGACATCGCTTGACTGTTCCCCTAAACACAACATTCGCAGAAAAGACATTTTCGACCAAACAGAAAGCTATCTTGTGGGACACTTAAACGTTACAGTTACGTACTTTGTATACTAGTAGGACGGGAGATGTGTCACGAGTTATTATTATTATAACTGGATATTTATATAGCGCACACATCCATGCAACTGCTGCTTGCTCAAGTCGCTGATATTGGTTTCCCTCGATGTCAGTCTCAACGTCACATGGGATGATCAATCTCAACTCCCTTGGGATCATACAACTCTTGCTGCCAATAGGCGCACCGAGTTTATTGTGACTGTCTCATCCTAACGAGGTGCCCAATTCAACAGCTGGGTGAACTGGGACACATAATCACAGTACTTTGTCCAAGTTTACTGCACGTTGCTGTACCCGCAACTAGGTGTCTACACGTATTCATGTGATCACCATCTGGTCATATACCAACGGATTCGTGGGTTCTTTTAAGTCCACAGACTTGTGTACGGTACACTAGGGCTTGTGACAACACTGAAAGAGTCTGCACAAAGTTGACTCCAAGGTTTTTACACCCGGTCACAGGGGGGCTCGATCCCGACACCTCAACCTCGCTGGATCACTAGCCCGGCGCTTTAGCCAGTTCGCCCACCGCGCCCCTCATGTCGCAAACTACTGGTACGAGTAGCACTTTCCCTGCAAATAGATCTCTGAAACTATACCGATTGGTTTCTTGAAGAAGGCACTACTACTCGAGTCAATGACATGTGGTATTTTTGAACCATAGTTCTGAATAAATAACAAGGTGAAGCCATTGTTTTCCACGCAGTGATCATTCCGGATATTGTGTAGGAGATGCCCTGGTGTGATTCTATTGCTACAATTTCAACAAAACTAAAACGTACCGACGATGGAATGATATTTTAAATGTCATCAGTTCATCACCCGGTGGAGGAAAGTGTATATTTTCAACTACACGACTTCGAAATAAAATGTCCGATTTTTCACATTCAAGATAAGATAGTAAGATGAAGTTGATATTTTTCATATTATATGTAGATTTCAAGACAAAACACAACCATTGAATTAT
This sequence comes from Haliotis asinina, assembly GCF_037392515.1. NCBI lineage: Eukaryota > Metazoa > Mollusca > Gastropoda > Lepetellida > Haliotidae > Haliotis > Haliotis asinina. Next base: position 10,865,688 of record NC_090282.1, read on the forward strand.
GAAATTTTACAATTAGATGAAAATGGTGTTTTGTGTCCTGTTTTGATCCTTCTGTTTGCTGTTGTAAACGTATGTTACAAGAATAGACAGAATATATTTAGCTTGCCAAGACTCGTTAGATGAAACATTTATTCCTTAATAACATCTTGTCTGACGCGTTCGCTCAGTAAGCTGTTAGATTTGCCACATAAAGTGAATGTGTGAAAGACTTGGTATCGTTCAAAACGTTTTTCAAACGTTGTTGCTACATGTTCGATCCGTGTAGTCTTCTGACAGAAGTGCCGTCCATGTATTCTCCCTACCACAGGTTCGACCCAGGTAGTCTCTAGATCTTGACAGCAGGTTCAATCCATGTCGTCTCCTGGCTGCAGGTTCAGTTCATTTAGTCTCCTGACTACATGCTCAATTCATATACTCTTCTGTCCTCAGGTTCAACCCATGAAGTCTTTTGGCAGTTGCTTCAGTTCACGTAGTCTCCTGGCAGCAGGTTCAATCCATGTACTCTTCTGCCCACAGGTTCGATCCATGTAGTCTAATGGTCAGAGATACAACCAACACAGCCTCCTGGTCACAGATACAACTGACGTAGCCTCCTGACAGCAGATTCAATTTATGAAGTCTCCTGGTTCGATCCATGCAGTCTTCTGACAGCAAGTTCAGTCTATGTGATCTCCCGACCACAAGTTCGATGTAGTCTCCACTCCACAGATACAACCGCTGTAGCCTCTCCCGACCACAAATTCGATTCATGTAGTCTCCACTCCACAGATACGACCGATGTAGCCTCCTGGCAGCATAATCAGTTCATGTAGCCTCTCCAGACCAGAGGTTCGATCCATGTAGTTTTCTTACAGCAGGTTCAATCCACGTAGTCTCCTGGCAGCAGGTTCAATGCAAGGAGCATTCAGATACCAGGTTTAAAAGCTGTAGTCGCCAATACCAAGGTTCAGTTTCATGGTTATACCGTGTTTTTTCTAGTTCTCGGCGCAATCCGCGTAGCCTCCTGGCAAAACCAACAAAATATCTATTCATCGTACTGTCGATCCACCGTAATTGTCAGTTTACCCCGCTGATATGTAGGGCAGATTTATTGAGCTTCTTGCTCCAAATGACAAACTGTTGCTATTGTATTTGCTGCATCACGTCAGCAGCAGGTGTTACCTCCAGCTGCTGATGCATGACAACGTGTCGGATGTCTAGTGAAATAAGTTCTGGCATCTGGTATTTTGCCCAAATAATAAAGTATAAAACATGCATGCTCAAGTAATACCTACATTACAGTTTGGTGTGCAGAAATGGATGGTGGATTTGTTGGGCAACGTTGACGTGAATGAATGCGATTTTAACTGACACACGTACGCTCTCCTGGATTGGCAATTTATAATGTGTCGATTTTAAGGCAGAAATGAACATTTCTTAAAGGTTTTGAGACACTGGTATGATAGAAATTGACTGTATATTAACACTGATGTGAGGGACCAGATGCTGGTAATACCGAAGTAATGTCAATACCATGAGAGTAGACAACAAGGCGAAGTTTAAGGGAAATCTCGTTTCAGGAAGGTATGTCTATCGCTTGTTGAAATGACTCTATTACACCCATTCCTCTAAATGCCTCGCACTGAAGCAATCAGACACATAACAGTAACAAATACACAAGTGTCGAGACGGCTAGTCAGTTAAAGATTGGTATAGGGCTAATGTCAGGCGGACCTTGACATGAATAATACTGAGTCCCTGACAGATGCTCACTCTCGCCGCAAGCCCTTGTCTGAGGAGGACTCAACACAGTGTCAACCGTATCCGGTGATGGTGATGCAGCCAGGAGAATAAGGTCACGGAATGGACATCGAGGTGTAGGATCGTGTAAAGAAAAGACGTGACATCGTAGAAAACATTGTGATTACATTCCAAAATTTCTCATCTTGCTACGGTATCCAACCTCCAAGATGACAGTGGGCGCCCCCATCGTTCCAGGGTGACCAGACAGGTCAAACGAGCGGTCGTCAGTGTCAGATTGTGGATCATATCTCACAAGGTGATATCACCCTATACAGAATCTTAGACACACGAGAGGAAATGACAACCAAGGGCACTTGAGGAATCTTGACCATGCAAATCTTCGGTTCGTACACTGCTGATCCCTGAAGGATTTACCTTTCACTCTTTTCTTCTCAATAATCTATAATGTGATGTGATGTGTCTGTTTTGGTGCCAGACATTCACATGAATGATTCATTAACTTACCTCATACACAAATGCATGTGTAAACGAATGGATTTTGAGTGCAGTTGGAGTGTGATTCAATTATCTCACACGTGACGTGCTGATATTTATTACTAAAAGTGGTGTAACAAATAGGTTTCGCCCAGCCGATGTACATTAATTTAATTCCATATATTTTGCAATATGTGAAGGAATTGCACCAAGTCTAAAATGAAACAGAAACACAGGAGAGACTCAAATGTCACAAAATGATTATGCCTCGAATATCTGCCTCGACGATTGGAAGAAAGGTAAAGTGTTCATATAAAAATGTTACGATAAAAGAGCAATGAAAAGGGTAAAAAGAAGAAAGATGTTAATAATGAACAGTTATGGTCTGTACCCGTCGACTGTAGCCTTGAGGCACCATGGGCCAGTGATTATGACCACGCAATGCATGAGAAAATAACTAGGTCGTTTGTCTGTTATGTGTCACTAGATTGCCTGAAGAATATTACTAAGAGTAGAATATGTGATTGAGCATCCTGTGGAGGATCAGGATTACACATATCTGGGAACGCAAGTTCGGGACAAGCTCCCAGAGTGCCCAACTTCAAGGCAACCTTCGCGCCGAGTATAAACCTCGCTTAAAGAAAATCTGGAACTCGGAGCAAATTCTATAAATGCTCGAAACAAGGTCAAAGGCACCAATACTTTTTCTGCACCAGTCCCTTACTGAATTCAAGTTACAAGTGCCACTGAAGAATTATATGTTTAGTTGGTAGTATAATGTTGGCGCGTTCAGTTTAGTCCTATAAATGCCATTTCAGCTTCTGATAAGCTAAGTAACCCATAATGCGGAATCTTAATCTCTATATATTTTATAATTATCTATGAAGGCTGATAAAGTCTTCGTCAATCGGTCCTTGTTAACACGTTTCCCTCTATTGAAAGAATTTGAGACAAGTCTTCTTTTCCCATGGATAAATGCAGCATTTCTTGAGATGGTGTAAAACACTCCCCAAACCATAACGACTAGCTCTGAAAATATTGCCAGTGTATGTCTGTTTAGTGAACATGTGAGCGTCATATTGATAACAATCCTACGTTTACAGCCTACAGCGCTCAACCTTTGAACTTTGAAATCTGGAGATTTCAACTAAAATCTTTTGCATTTGAAGTAAGATTAAAATGTATGTACTGAATTCAAACACTAACCTGTGATTTACGTATGGTCGTTATATGGCTCTGGTTATGAGCAAACATGTAAGTTACTAACATCTGCACCAATAAGTAGTATGACGAACAGTGTCATCGAAGATGGAGCCGTTACAGAGTTTATGTAGATGTATGTGTAGTTCACGACCTATACTGTCTTAATGGATACATTAAAGTAATGTGATAGAAGTAGCACAAGAACGTCATTTACTTTCAATTTAACAAGGTATTCCTGATTGCAGTGGGCATCATACATGCTTTGAGTGTAGCAAGATGTTGATATGATGGGGTCATGATGAAACCTCTTTTAAAGATACTGTTTCAAGATCTTCCTTCGGTTTTTCATAGCTTTTGGACCATTCTCGTCTCAAGCATACATAGATAAGAGGCACACCGTGTAATATAAGAACTTTCAGTTTTAAGTATGTCCAATCTATTTGTCATGTACAGACTGCTTCCTGGTTGCACAGACTCTTTTGATACTTTGAAATATATACCGCTGAAAGTGAATGAACGTCCTTGTCAGTCTTTACAGGTGTTTGACTGGACTACACATGTCCTTTTGGAAGAAGACGAGGAGGTCACATTACACCGTTTGCATGTTGGTAATACAGCTAATCGGGGTCTGATTTGTGCTGATGGAACCTAACGTCTAAAGTTACGAAGTTGTGGACAAGAAGCCATGATACGCTGGGATTTCTATTTCCATGATTTGTGTATCAGTATTATTTTGGTGTGATTGATGGTGTGAGGTGTGGATTTGTAGTGTTTGAAAATACAAATGCCACACTTTAAAGGTTGTACAGCTATAGTTAATGGAAAGAGGTGATTTAATCCATGCCGCCTTTGCAACTGAAGATCGGTATGTGTTCATCATGTGATGTTTCATTGTCTGGAAAGTATCCACATCATAAAATACAGGTTTCTGTACACGTGGTGTGTCTGAAGAAGAAGCAAATCATACAATGAAGGACTCAAATGCATGGTACATGACTGATATCAGAGCCTATGCTCTTACAAGGACTTACAACGCCAAGCCAAAAAGGCCGGGCGGGACAACTTAGGAATGGCCAGCGAGTCCTAACTTGACACACAGAAGGGAGCAAGCTACAAAGACATATTTTATATCATTGGAGATGAACACGAAAAAACGAGGAGATGAACACGAAAGGTTGATGTGCCAGTGTGTCCACGTGTTAATAAGCTCACGAAATGGCTCTGAAAATGCATTTCTGCAGAAATTTCTGGCGGAAATTTTTATTTCTACAGAAATTTCTGGCAGAATTTTTTTTCCTGCAGAAATTCCTGGCAGAGTTTTTTATTTCACTACCTGAATTATCTTAATTTAACAAAATTAGAGAGTATAAGTGATACTGCTGCGTGAGTGGTAATTTCATGTTTAGTCCAAGTAATAAGCACTTAGCGTGATCAACTGATCTGATATTTTTGTTTCGCTACCAGAATTATTTTAGTTGAATAAGATTAAACACCATCGTTATATAATTTAATATAGGCTGTCTTTAAATGACGTCGTTTTCCCTGTTTAAAGCCTATTAGTACCAGATAACCGAGTATTTTACGGTGAATTTGACCGTTTTTCATTATAGCTATTAAAAGGCTTATGCATTATTCCCATCCGCTTCATTATAACACAGTTGTAACTTCTCAGTGGATTCACGTCGTGCAAGATTAATTTAAAAGTATTGGGGTGCATTTTCCAATCCTAATAAGCCTACATTGATTTTGTATGCGATATGGGTTGAAGGCGAATAGAGGCGAAACCGGACATATACTACATACATACAATAATAACAATGTAAGACATGTGAGCCATAATTTGAATTCATCAACATGCCCGAAAAGATAGCACTTGTGCAGTGATTAGCTTGAACCGGGAAGCCAACTCGTATAAACACAAGTTACGTGTGCAAGATTATCTTTGCGGTTGAAGTGGGTGAACAAGAGATGTTTGTTGTGGTTACAAGCATCCTGGTTTGGCAGTAATAACAATACACTGGTACAGTACCTGCATATTTGCAACCCATGTTTTAAAAAAAATGTGCAGTATTAGAAATGCTAATTTCACTGTTCAGCCTGAAAACTGAAATGTTTTAAATCATGTATATGGAAACAGAAAATATATTGATTGTGACAAGCAGTCTAAGTCAAAGACAAAGCGCAATGTGTGTTTATTGTCACCTGTCACTCTGCTTGTCTGCTAATGACAATATGCAATACTCAGCTTCAATCATTGACCAACTTACCACCTGTCAGGCTATACACCATAAACAAACTACAATGATTTATGGCTCGTGCACCTGGGGTCTGTCTCTGTCACATTATGTAATTACACAGACAGGTTGGTGCGATTCCTGTACACATGACATGTTATTACGTCTGTGGGTTGCAAACAAACTACCTCCATTTTTCCCGGATGACTGGGTCGGACGGAACTGGGTGCAAACTCAGATTGTCAGTTTCAAGGTCTGTATGTACAAAACCTAACATTTCGGTATATAATGCTTAGAAATGGATGGATGAATCATAATGATTGGAATATTTTCAAACCGTTTAACGCTGTATTTTGTACGAATCCACGAGTGACCAACATAATTCTTTCTATTCTTGTTTGAAAAACATGTAACTGATAATATGCCGACGGTACATTAGAACAGTGATATAAACTGTCATCATCACAAACACATTTATGCAATTTAACATTTCAACCACTGGCCTTTCTTACGAAAACACGCCAATCAACTTTTCTCACTAGCTTCTGTCATGATGGGACGATAATTCACTCACTAGGGTCTTGGTGAAAAAAAGGTAGGAATAACAAATATAAAGTGGATATTGTGCCACATTAGTCATTCTTGAATAGGATTAACAGGTATGAAAACTAGGTGGCCACTTCTGCATAAATCATTGTTTCAACGAGGCAATTACATTTTCGCGGGTATTGTCACTTTGAACACTCTTGCATTGTCGCATAGGTATTGTTTATCATCTCATCTGGTACGCTGGTCTTTTCGGGCATGTTGATAAATTCAAATTATGGCTCACATGTCTTACATTGTTATTATTGTATGTATGTAGTATATGACCGGTTTCGCCCCTATTCGCCTTCAACCCATATCGCATACAAAAACAACGTAGACTTATTGGGATTGGAAAATGCAACCCAATACTGTTAAATTAATCTTTCATGACATGAATCCACTGAGAAGTTACAACTGTGTTATAATGAAGCGGATGGGAATAATGCATAAGCCTTTTATATTGTAAAAGCTATAATGAAATACGGTCAAATTCACATTGTACAATTGTCTGGTACTAATAGGCTTTAAACAGGGAAAACGACATCATTTAAAGAAAGTCTATATTAAATTATATAACGATGGTGTTTAATCTTATTCAACTAAAATAATTCTGGTAGCGAAACAAAAATATCAGATCAGTTGATCACGCCAAGTGCTTATCACTTGGATTAAGCATGAAACTACCACTCACGCAGCAGTATCATTACTTATACTCTCTAATTTTGTTAAATTAAGATAATGCAGGTAGTGAAATAAAATGTTTCTGCCAGAAATTTCTGCAGGAAAAAAAATCTGCCAGAAATTTCTGTAGAAATAAAAATTTCCGCCAGAAATTTCTGCAGAAATGCATTTTCAGAGCCATTTTGTGAACTTATTAACACGTGGACACACTGGCACATCAACTTTTTGTGTTCATCTCCTCGAGACCTTTCCAATGATATAAAATATGTCTTTGTAGCTTGCTCCCTTCTGTGTGTCAAGTTGGGACTTGATGACCATTCCTAAGTTGTCCCGCCCGGCCTTCAAAGTATCTCTGAGACACTAGATATAACATCACCATTACACAACGTTTTCCTCATATTGTGCTCTATTGACGTTGATGGTACAGGAAATCTGGATGATTCGTGATTTGGATGTGTCCATGCGGTAATACGAAGGTTAATCTCACAGCCAGCTTAATGTCTATTTTCAGCAGATTAAACGGAGGAACATGATTCATGATTCAGCATTGAAAACATATAAAACGGTAAAAGGTTTTGGGGATACGTTTGAGAAATGCAACATGTCAGTCATCATCTGTTATGCATCACGTGAATGCTGGACCGCGAATCATAAGTAAGATAGCAAACGAAACACGAAAAGACAAGAATGGAAACTATTGACGACGCGACCGTGACCTCGAGGTTGCAGTCACTCCAACATTACAGTGATGGAACTAGACGTTAATCTGCCTTCCAGAATGGATAAACATTATGTGCCAACTGCTCCCGCTATATGGGAGTGCAGTCAACCTGTGGGAGTGCCAGAACCGTCGAGCCTTTGCTGGCATACGGATGGTCGCGGTCGGTCATGACACATGAGTTGTTTGAACGGTACTGGCCTTGTTTAATGTTATCCTGGTAGTTGATGACGTATACTGACCTCGCAGAATAAACACGATTCGAATCATGCATCTTGCTGTTTTTTCCCGTATGTATTTTGTTATGGTCAAAAGTTTTACCATG